>NC_092581.1:3932500-4067500 GCF_037975245.1 Apostichopus japonicus
CTAAGTCAATGCATGAGAAATCTAGCTAAACCTAACCATCTTTTTATTCGCTGAAATTGTGACGCAGTTATAAGATATCCATGGTACACATTAATTATTGCAGTTACGTTCGACCACGTGGTTGCCTAACACCACACTAAGTCAATGGGGTAATCTAGCATAGCCATTTGTTTATTAGCTGAAATTGTGACGCAGTTATATGATAGCTATGGAATAGTTTCGTTATTGCTATTATCTTCAACCACATGGTAGCCTAACACCACACTAAGTCAATGGGAAATCTGCCTAACCATCGGTTTGCATTTTTTTTAAATCACACTACGTAGGATTCAATTATAAATTAGGAACCGGGTAGTATCGCGTCGGGGGGGGGGGGTGTCTTCGTTATTGCTGTTATCTTCGACCACATATGTTAGCCTAACACCACACTAAGTCAATGGGAAATCTGCCTAACCGTAGGTTTGCAATCTTTTTTTTTTTTAAATCACACTTTGCGTAGGATTCGGGTAATAAATTAGGAACCGGGTAGTATTGCGTCGGGCGGGTACCCGGATAACCCGTGCAAACACTAGTATATATATATATATATATTTATTTATATATATATTTATATATATATATATATATATATATATATATATATATAAATATATATATATATAAATATATATATATATATACTACGATTGCAATTGTATATATATATATATATATATATATATATATATATATATATATATATATATATATATATATATATATATATATATGACGATGATATGACTTCAATATATGACCTCACCTACCTTTTATGAAATCTCACGAATCAATCAAAGAATATAGTAACATTATAGCTCATTACACAACTTCTACTGTAAACTGTGCAACACACATAAGTCAATAGACAGAAAGGAACTACATGGTTCGTATTTATATATTTTTATGTTACTGGTAAAACGAGCAGTCGATATGGTTGGACTTTGTTTTGGGGGGACGCTTCACGAGGTGATAATGACTATCATGGAGCCGTGACTTAGATTGTTGACCTTATTATCATTGTGATATTTGCATTGTTCTCGATAAGTTGACTTAACCCGTACTTTATATCCAACGCATTTATTAGTCTATGTATCAGTGTATATAGACCTACACATAAAATAATAATCATAATGAAAAGAATACAACATGACACTGATGTTTCTCAGGTATAGGTGTACTCTATCCATATAAGTACCTCATTTCAGCTTCTACGTCATTTGATAGAAAGAAGAAAAACAATAACTGTATAACATTCATGTTTTTTATTATATTATTATTAGAATTACTATGAATTCGTTATATCTTTGTTTTTCTTCGATGTACTTTATTAAGTGAATAACAAAAGTAAAACTTTCCGCCATCTTTGCTAATTTAAATATCTCCCCCCCCCCAACTTAAAGCCCCCACAAAAAAGGAAAAAGAAAACACACAAATGACCTGGCCTGGTAAAAAAATAGTTCCGTTCATATAGTCGCGTGCATGCAGCCTGGAGCAAAAAATTCTTGATGATCCTATGTAGCTGACAATGATTATTGAAAGGCCAAGGTGAAACTACTTTACAAGATCTTTTAAAAACTTAAATCAGGAAGAAAATGAAATCTACTTATAAAAATGACAGTCTAGATGGAAAATTTATTTTTAAACTAATGAAAGAAATACTGAGCATTTTGCAATTTGCATCTATCTTATTCCCACATTGCGTTTCTTGAGATATTGACAGTTGAAATTTTAACAGTTTGAATCAACAGTGAACTTGAAGCAAACAGGTGTGATGACATAGTTGCACACCAAGGGCAAAGTTGTTTCGTTTTTCTTTATTTTTTTAAACTTTTTTTAAAACTTTATTCTTTTGAGCTAGTTTGATTCCAAAAGGTTCCATCATATGCTTAGGGTATGCGAATCTATCAATACTGTGTAAGTATATGTTAATGTTTCCCAATTTTGAAGAAGAACATTGTGTGCACATTTTGAAAACATCAAACATATTTGTCAGTGTGCATCTATGACATCACATCTGTTTGCTTCAAGTTCACTTTTGATGCTAAACAGTATAACATTTCAAAGAAATCAATCAATCAATAAAACTGAACAAAAACAAGGGACACATGGGAATTGAACGCAAATTTCACCAGGAAACAAAGACTTTCTACTTTTTTCATTTGCTAAAAAGAAATTTCACTTGGTTTATCCCTTAATTTTTTTTCTCTCTTCATAACCGAACAAAAGATAAACAAAGATGAATACAGATCAGAGTGTATACTTTTTTCCTCACCTTTTGCAAAAGAAATTATATTGTATCTTATCAGAGGAAGTAGTTTTAACCATTAGGACAGCGCAATGTTTTTCTAAGAAATTAAGGGGAAAAACAAACACACTCAGATATATACAAACATACGCGCATGCAGTACGTGTGGAAACGCGCATAATAATGCTAATATAATATAACCGCTGGCAGTAGTAGGAAATATGAATGGTTAGCCGATAGCTGATCATTTGGGGTTAGTAGTGAAGATATGGGACATAGTCATCATTACATGGATATTGAACATGGATGGATGTCAGAGGGGGGGGGGGGACCACAGGGATACGATGAGGCCTTGCCATTTAAAAATATTCACAATACACAGCGTTCGTTGTTTATTGGCCAATGAAAAGCAGTGTTGCTCGAAAACTCGGAGCACGCTAGAGAATCTGTCGGGCCTGTTACCCATGAGGTTCAATCCCTCTACAACCTTCCTTATATATACACTGAGAACTTGCCGCTGTTCTGTAACGTATCGCTTACTTCCTCCGCGGCGGACGGCAACAGCTGAGGATAGAGGAGTGTGAACAACCAATGGGGAGGAACACGCAGAATTTTTACACGACAGACTTCGCGTTAAGAAATTTTTTTAAAGTTTAAGTATACGCTCAGGTCGGGTTCGTGGTCAACGAAATGAAAGCCTTTCATGATCGCATGGAAATTTCGATATAAGATATATGGTCTTATTTGCAAAATATGTATGAGAGAAAGATGGTTTACCGTAACTGATATTTGCCCGCTTAGCGTATACGTTGTGAAAACTAAAAGAGTCCACCATCACATATCGCATGATTTCTTCAGTTATGTTACCTCAGAGAATAGGCTGACGCACAGTCAATCATTACAGAACACTGGCCAGATATAGGTCGAAGCAAATCCGTGACTACTCATCTATTCAGTAATGGGGGCTTAATTAATTGATTTGCATAATACATGAAACTATCACAAACAGGCTCGGGGGCCTAATGTTAGCGATAACTTTGATATTTGGGTTGGACTTAATACACGTATAGGCTTTAAGATAGTTATAGGAATTATATCATTGTTGTAGTTATCCTAAGTATGCAAAGTGCTATTGTTATGCTTAACTGTTAATTCGAGGAATGTTAACTAGCGGTACTTCATTGTCTGTATTTATTGTCTGTACTGTGTATTATCTTCTTGTGTGTCAGTCTATACGATTTTCCGTCGAGAGGCTTTTACAACTCCGATGTGTAGTAACTAAGGCAGCCGTTTTACTCACCTGATGTAACATTGCCATGGTCATACCAGGGTAAGAGCAGCAGCTCCCTGGTCATACGGTCACAGTCTCGCCGTACTGTAAATGAGACTGTAGTTGGCTCATATAATCTTTGGTGACTTTTCGTAAAAATAAAGTACATACTTAATAAAGTTATGTAGCACGTATGCAAATCAAATCTGTATTTAGGCTCTGACTTCTGCTTGCATGGGTCATACTCTCCGGACCCGGCCAAGTCCCTGCACTGTATCGGGCGGGGGGGGGGGGGGTGGGCTGCTTTCACCACTACGTTGATTTGAATGGAACACGCTGCTATTATGTGTGGTTATATAACCCCCTCTTCATCGCAACACATCTTACACTAATTGTCCCACTTGAAACAAATAGTTACCCCCTTTTTATATATATTTATCGGCTTGTGGGGACAACAGGAGTTACGATGGGCCCAACCTTCAAACTTGTTTTTCTTGCAAAAGGTGTAAACAATAGAGTAATAGTATTCGAATAAAGGGTGGGTCAGGTTCATGCATGACCCTTGTTTTCATCAATGTCCTCCCCCCACCTCCCCCTTCCCCCAAATCTGTCCGATATGAACAATGTTGAAGGTAGCTACCAAAGGTAACGTGTGTGGGGGGGGGGGGGGGCGTCGGTGTTGCATATACGTGCGTCATATTAGACACACACTGTTGCATTATACTTACTAAAGTTGTGAACGATTACGGTAGTTTATAACAAAATTGATTTTGCCAGTAGTTCAACAATCGTATTTTTGCATGCGATTGGACATTATATTTCCTAAATTAATCTTGTCACCATTCTTGTAAGTCCCCCCAAGAACATCAGATACACATTGTTCTCATTAAAGCAGCGTTTTGTTATAGCACATGAAATATGATTGCAAATCTGTTGTGATGCATCGAAATTAAAGCATGACATCAAATACATTACTCCCAGCCTTTAAAGCATTTTTTGGCTATTTTCGTGTTATTAATCGAAATATGCAAAAAATATATAAAACTTGAAAGTAAGTGATTAATATTAGGAACGAACAAGAACATTAACTTGTTTATCGGTTTTTATTTTCATTTCTTGATACATCAAATTGCACTTGAAAAGGTAAAAAAACAATCGTAAAATAGGCATTATTTCTTATCTTTTCTGTTTCCCGCCAACAAAACATTAATATATTATACAAGCGGTTGTACAACCTATGTTTTCTAACCACCGTGGCTGTATTCTCAGTGAGGAAAACCGTTTTAGCCTTTTGTGTTTGAGACATAATATAGACCTACTTAAGTATCATATAGAAGTCACGGAGCACAACGTCAGACAAAAGCATTTAGCACGGTATGTGTACACGGTAAACAATTCATTACTTATTTCAAAGCGCGACGTGCACCTTTGCACGAACACGAACATTCAACGTCAGTGTACTTATAATACAGGTCACAAACTGTATTGCAATAATCTTCTTCATATATCAGAACTGCGGTCACGTGATAACCACGGTGACATTATGCCTTGCGTCTGATGATGGCGGTATACGCCATATAAAACTCGATTGAAATTCCCTCCCTATGTTCTCGGGAAAAGTACCAAAATAAACTGGATAATTTATTTCTTCATTCTTCTTAGAACACAAAATAAGATTTATTTTGATCGTGGCTTGAATGTTGAAGTGTATGAATGAAAAAAATATTTTAACCAATTCATTTTATCCAAATTCAGCCGGAGAAGAATTAGACAACTGCTTAGGGTATTAACCTCTTGTTCAAACACAGGTCAACAAAACTGAATAAATAAATAAATATATAAATAAATAAATATATAACCAGAGTATATTTAAGCACAGCGTTGCGTTCAAACCTAAAAATAATTCATCATTTGACGCCTATTTTTTTTCTTTCTGGGTGACGACTTCCAGATACCCCTACACGGGAGTCGACTTCAACAATCACAGGGTCACCCCTCCTTATAATTCCCTTCATTCGTCTAGTATAGGTTCCTACCTTATTCAGTCGGGTGAATTTTAAAATTTGCCTCTTCCCACCCCCACCCCACCCCACCTTTGAAATATTGTGCACTGCTTTGTAATATATTTAAAGATATTCCATGGTATTCTTCTACTATATGTCACTATTGGCTTTTCCGTTCCTCCATGTTCTTGCCATCTAATTTCGCGGCGACCAGAACAAGCACTCTGGACCTTGGTCGATCTGGCGCCGCACGTGTCAACCCTAACCTGGCCTTGCGACCTGCCCTTAAATGGTTGAGGAACTAATCGCCAGATTCACCACATTATTCAAGTGTACGATGCAGATAGTAGTATCATGTCATAACCTTAACAAAACACAATGCAGCAAGGATTGAGCGAAAAGTGTCCTAAACATGGTTGACTTTACAAGGTCGACAACAGAGAATTTGACTACACAAGGTCGACTATACATATGAAAACATGATATCACAATATCATATATCAATCTAAAAAAAAACGTGTTAAATAACAAAAGTGGTTCAAAAATTTAACCACCATTTTGAGAATATTGTGGAAGTAAAGATATAATTTTTTAATGCCAAAAATCACGGTACCTCATTTAAGTGTTGAATAAAGTGTATTTTCAAAGAAATCGTCTCGCCTGAGTTAATCTTGTTTATACCCTGCTTTTCTTCCCTCAGTTGTTCATCTATCGTTTCACTTCATGTTGTTATATATGCAAATTCAGTTGCACTGTTTAAATTTGCATTCTATTTGCATATAATAAATACAAGAATAACACTGTGTTTATATTACTGTGTGCAGTGTATCGCAACGTTTGCTATATATTCACGAGATGTAGGCGAAAGAACAGAAGGCACATATAGAGATATATAGTCAGATTTTGGTGACAATTTCTTCCGAGGAAACTCCAAGCCAATTAACATCACTTGTAGCTTTAAGGAATGCCAAAATGGTAAAAATGAGTCAATGTGGCCTCTTGTACAAGAACATAACAAGAGGTAGGAATTTTTCTTCCAGCCTTTTTTTCTAAATGCAGCATAGTTGTTTAACAGTTTACTGTCCGTTATTGACTGCTCTTTATATAGACTTGCAAACACTTTACTCCAATGTAGAAAATGTTGTGTCCCACAAAGTTACCTTAGTCATTATTGCACTCGCAACACTATATGATTTCTTTTAAAGTATTTAAAAAATATTTAACAAATAAAAACCTTTTGAATTGGGAGGAACTAAGAGGGAGGGAATATACAACAGCTACTTCTATTTTCTTCGTGATCAAAGATATTTTCTTTATGAGTTTTTTTTTTAAAGTAGACCATATTATTCCATGCATGAGACGAAATTTGGCCAGATCGTTTGGGATAAAAGTTTTGGTTAGCCATCGTGTCCGATGTTTGAAAACGAAAGCGTGCTTCACTTCATCTTTACATTTCCTTTATTTTGAAACTTTATTTAATTTAATTGACAATTAATGGTTGGTAATTTGTTTCATCTCCTTAATTGGGATTGTTAATTTTTTTTTTAAATTAAATGACACAATCTGATGAAAAGTTTGTCTCAGTTAATTTTCAAACATCCGAAGATTTCATTTCAACTAACATTGCCATAAGTTCATCAAACACTCCATCATTTATAAACGGATTAGAACCTTTCCCACTGCTAAGATCATCGGAAGAACCATGATCATTTCGCGGAACTGGTCCGTTCGTACAGTATTCATTGTTATTTTCCGCCGGGAGCTGCTCATTGCGCGTTTCCGATGTCGACGCTTTACTGACGTCAGGCTCTATGACGATGACGTCACTATTTTGATCCCCAATCGAATTTTCGCGCGAAGATGAATATAAATAATTGTCCGTCAGTTGCAAAGGGTTCGAACATTGACTAAGATGGTCTATTGACGACGTAGTTGAAGAAGGAATGTTACGAAATGACGAAGTTATAGCCCTGTTGATAATGATTCTTGGTGATTCATTTGGTCCGTGATTGTAAAGTTTATTCATTAAAAGCGTTCTTTTTTGTCTAGTAATATCTGGTTCACTTCCCAACAGATCGTCCGCGGACTTGGAAATAGTGTTGACATTTGGAGAAGTTGGATCAACATCATCAGTAGTACTGCTGTTACCGAGTCCATTGACGGTCTCTATTGGACCGTTACCTACTTGTTGTAGATCTCCGTCCAATGAACGAGTTCTTCTTTTGACTAATGGTGGTTTGGTGTCTATGATTTCGGTGTTGGTAGTAGTAGGTGCAGGCGGTAAGCTCTTCTTGTCATCGGAACCACAGGAGGCTTCTTGAATGATGTCATTGCATTTATTTTTCACCTTCTTCTCCTTCTTCTTATTACCGGACCATCTCGCGTTGGTTCGACGGCTCTTCGGAGCGGTGACGGGCGACGTGCTCTGTGGTGACGACGAGGCGAATCGGTAGACCGGCATACGACGGCGTTGGTTCAGATCACGTTCTAGCGCTAACATCTTCTTTGGTGCAGGAACGGAATTATTCCGACGACGGAAAGAAGCAAAAATGGACGAGCGCCCGCTACCTACAGATGAACGACTGTTGTTGCTTTTCGAACGCAACAGTTTCTCTCTATATAAATTAAAAGAAGAAAAAAGATAAAAAGGAACATAAGATAAAGGTGGAATTTTGAATATTTATTGATCAATATGAAACATAAAAGTATAAGTTATGTCTCTAAATCTTGGATGATGATTAATGTTCCCATCTTTCCTACAGCCACCTTCCGTAAATACAAAAACAGAAGCAAGACCGAAGGTACCCATCTTTTTTAGATATACTATACAGACAAAAAGTAAAAATGTGTAAAAGTAAGAGGGCCTGACGTTTCGATCCTAGCAGGATCTTCTTCAGAGGCTAAATGACAAGTATCAGAAACAGAAGGGACAAATACACGCACAGAATACAAACAGGTTAATGAGCATGGTGAACAGAAAGAGATAGACGTAAGGGGATTAGTAAACAAGGGATGGAGAGAAGAAAGAAAGAAAAATATGGAGGAATTAACAGAGTCTTCAAAAGTCATTATTCATTAAGTTTTGAGGTGCCTTCCACCAGCGCTTTTATGGGCCAAAAGATCTCGAGAGGTAATTTATTCCGAATAAATTGTGCCGCAAAAACAAAAGACGTTTTCCCCAACACCCGATTTGTTTTGGTCTCTTTTTTGTATTGGTCTCTTTTGGGAGAGACAGAATGACCGGATATAAGGTTACGAGTTGGCAGGGTCATAGTGGCCATTTGGGTAATGTCCAGTGACACGATGGGGTGGCTGTTTGGTCAAAAATGGGCTGGAACCTGGTAAGCAATTTTACAGCCAAGTCAATGAATAATGTGCCGACCAAGCCTAGCTAAAGGATGCCCGAGTCGGTTTTAAGACCCAGTCCGCTCCACATGTGAGGTTGGATTATTCTTGGCAAGGAGATCATCAACAATGTAAGTTGGAGCACAGTTGTTTAGGGACTAATGAGAAACTAGGATTAGTGTTAAGACGCCAAGTGACAGGAAGGCAAAGAAACACGTATGGATTATTGGTGTAAAACTATTTCCAAGCATCCAGTTGAGTTTTTGGCAGTGAAGGCAAGAAGACGAATGGAGGGTATACGGGAAAGGTGTCAGTGAGTTGCGAGGAGAGAGGGAGGGAGGGAGGGAGGGGTGGGGGGGGGGGGGAGACAAAGATGAAGGAGTAATTAGGGAAGATATGGAGTGGCAGGGAGGACGAGAAACAGCCTGCATGGGTATACACGAGCTGGAATGTGACGACAGATAAAGGAAGATATTTGAGACACCAACCTGCTAAAATCGACCGTTCCGTTATTACTGCTAAACCCACGAGAAGAGGAGTCATAGAAGCTGCCCACGTGCATTCGTACCAATGTCGAAGTGGTCATGGAACTTCTCCTGTTTCTCTCTGGTTTGAATAAAATAATGTAAGTCTTTGGAAGGAATAAACAAGCTAACGCAACGGCTGAGCTGATACTAACAGCAAAACAGACGACAATCTCTCTCATGTGTGCACTACCGAAATATAATGGAATGAAGGCGAGCCAGACGACACATGTAGTATACATCGTAAAGGCTATGTATTTAGCTTCGTTGAAGTTCTCTGGCAGATTTCGTGTTTTGAAAGCATATAAAGTACACATTCCCACGAGAAACGCATCGTACCCAAGTGGGGCGACCATTCCTCTAGTGAATGGCTTACATATTAACCTTGCGGTGTTAAATGTCGGATAAACAATAATAGCTTCAGGTGGTTCAACTATCAAAAATGCGACGATGATAGCGACCTCTACACTAATGATTATAATCGTTATGACAACTTGAGCCGTCCCGCTTAAAAATCTCGGTTTTCTTGTCAAGATTTTCTTTTTGCTTCCCGCCAAAATTCTAGCCATACGATTGGTCCTCACTACTAAAGAAGCATAACATAAACAAAAGCTTAGGCCAAGACATATCCGTTGCAGATAACACACAAACGTGCTAGGCTTTGAAACGTATGGAAAGGTCAACGCGAAACACGTGGTGATTCCAATAAGGAGTATATAACTGTTTTCTCGACTTGAGGCTTTAATGATTGGTGTCCCGTTGTATCGGATGAAGGTCACTATGACGAATGACGTACAAATTAAGCCAAGACTTGCTAGAACAATCGCAAAGATGGCCTGGCTGTCCGACCACCTCATAAACTCCACATCAATGATGTCACAATCTGAAAGAGATGAGTAAAGTGATATATATTAATTAAAGGATTAATTAAAGGCACACAATTAAGTGTGATAAATTATAGACCGTTTCATAACACTACGATCACTCCAGGTTGTGTTATTATATCCCTTTTTAATTAGTTTGAGATATGACCCTTTAAACATGTGAGGGTCATTCACTAAAGCGGCTGGACAACTAAGTCTAACACAGAGGCCATGCGGGCAACTCCTTAGATGCAAACACAGAGCTCTGCAGTGAGAAAACAAAAAACTTTTTGAGTCTTAAAGGATATTATGTTGACAAATGCATTACAAGTTTTTTTGTCAAGGACAAGTATAGTGTTAAATGTCAACTAAGAAGTGCTATGTGCTATGTGTTTTATATGAAGTTGAAAGAACATGTTTTAGTTGAGTTATTTGAATTTAAGAAAGAGTGGATTAACATTAACGTTCATCATAAATTTATCCTCAAGTTTAAAGGAGCATTCAAGAGATTTAGCATAATTTAAAGGTGATTACTTGAAAATAAGAATAGATGTGGAGAATATTACCAACACTCATTTTTTTTTGTTATTAGACTGTAAAAACACATCAACACTAAAATTCTGCCTCGGTTCATCCTTTGTTTTGATTGTTAATCCCTTTAATATGTTAATTTTTGCTTCTGACCATCGACCATCTTTGTATAATTTATTTATGTACCTGTTAGTTCAGCGTTAGGCGCTTCTCCTTCCTCACATTCTTGACACGTAAACTCGTCTTTAACAATCTCTCTTAGTCCGCATGGTACGCATGCCCAGCAACATTGGATGTTGTCTCGGATATCCTGAGAAAGAAACAAGCAACACAAGAAGAAACTTAGTTTAATTTACATCGTTAGTATTCGAACTGGGGATTGGGAGTAGGGTGAGGGTGGGGTGGGGGCAACCCTAAAGAAGCTCCACAAACTCTCAGAAGGGCGCCAACATATTTTGAGGGGTCGCGAAAAATTCGGATCAGAAAAAAAGTTACCAAAAGTTGAAGAAAAATGTTTAGCATAATTACTTCGAACAGGTTTAAGACATAGCAGAAATTTCTCAAAAGGAGAAGGGGACATCTCTAACCTATTAACGCTTGTTCAGGCCAAAGTTTGCGCCACTATCCTTGAGTCACCCCATCACTTTTGTAATTTAAAAATGATCTTTTGTTATCTTAATGAGACAGCATCGATCAATATGAACAATATCTCTGATCTTAACATTTTCCAGTATTCATAAAAGGTAAAATAATAGAGCGCTGTTCGGCTGTTAGCTAGCAGATTTGGTTGCGTTTTTTTCATTCCGACTGTTTCTTCTTCCTCTTCTAAATACATACTTGTTGGCCTTCCCACGTTGTCTACTGTATGAAACTAAAAGTGGAAAATTATGGTTAATTTCATACCTTGACTTGTCCTTTCTTGCAAGGTTTACTGCAGTAAGATTCAACCATTTCACTTCCATTCTTAAACCAGACCAATGCGGAATCATTGATCGTTAACACGCCATTCGACCAATCACCGATTTGAAGATAGCCGAACGATCCATCACTTTCACGTCTGTCGAAATGGTATAGGTCGTATCTGAAATATTTTAAAAAGGTTTAGAAAAAGAACAGACATCAGGATAACATTTCAACTAATTGATGTGAGGTCTTGTCTGTCACGTGATCACCTTCACAGGAAGAACACATTTTTTGGTGCTCTTTTTGTTTGGTTTACAAACCGAAATCATATACATATATATATATATTTATATCTATATATATATATATATATATATATATATATATATATATATATATATATATATATATATATATATACATATATATATATATATATATTGCTGTTATAATTTACTTTTGGTATTAATCTTTTAATAAGCTACTCAACACTCTGACCAAGTAAAATAAAAATAACCATTCGTTTGATTTTGCTATAGTCTCGTATAAACCTTCAATAACTAATATGCAGAGGAACTATCCCGAGTTAGTCATTCATCATTTAACGTTCTTCGACAATCAATCACATAAAATCTCTCTAATTAAAGAAGATTCGATCCAGCGGGACATTTCAACTCCTACGAGTATAATATATCTTGCAAAGTCACATAAATTAAAAGTGATTTGTTTTTAGTCCGAAAATAAACTTAACTTTATCATTGTATCAGAAATTATAGAAAATATAAATAAAGGAATATAGAAAGTTGAAGGTCACTTTTCTTCTAGGAAGGCTATATATATATATGACTTTAAACTTCATGCAGCCCTTTTGCCTGTAAAATGTTAATAGAGGCCTCTGCTATGAAAAGGACTTTTCATTTTCATATTTTCACAGTAAAATGTAAACATTGTTGAAACTGAAATTAAACTCCATGTTAAGAGGTTCAATATTTTAGATTCAGCATTTGGAAACTCCCATCAGTGATAAACATCACATAAATGGTGCAATTGTGGCTCGATGACGTCATATTTAAACTTGCTCAAGTCTTCAGCCTTTTGTGGGAAGGACTATTTAGTCTGTGATACCTCCCAAATGGAATAAAACAATTCTTAGCTGCTTGGGGAATTTGATTATGAGGTAACCTCTGTCACTGAGACCAAGACAAAGAATGGTTGGTTTGTGTCTCCTTGGAAGGATGGAGGTCAATGCTGCATCGGTTACGTAAGCATACTAAGATACTTTAACACAAGAAATCAGTCGTAAATATATGCAAAATTGAGTTATAAGAATAGGTGATATAAGACTTGACCCAAGTGGCACGTCAAGGCTTCAGTAGATATTTCAGAATCGATGACTCTTCGTAGGTAGATTTACCCGAACTATGTAAACCGACCGGGATTGCCCTATTAAAGTTAACTTAAAGGAACATTTTGAGTTGAGTTTGGAAGATTTGGCCTGAGGCTCAATGGTCAAAGATTCCAGTTACAAGGTTCATATACTTGGGTTAGTTAGTTGGATCATTGTTCATATGATCACGAAATCTTGATGGCCTTTTTTCTTCTGTTCTTTTTTTTGGGCCTGTATATATTTGATATCATATATCATATCAATAAAAACATAAAATAAAGCACAAACCCAATATAGTCACGAAAACCGAATTGAATCTGTTATTAATAGTTCATTTAGAAACCTTTCACAGAGAGTAATTAATAAGGTGTCTTTATTTCAGCCATTGCAGTAAATATCATGACAATTTAGCAATGATTATAGCATTAATGCTTGAAAGCAATTCCATTCAAGTATATAGAGACCAAAATATAAAAGTATTGATTTGAATTTATTGATCAAAATGAAGCGATCGCATATACCGCGGCCATACTTGAATTCCGTAATCTAAGTATGCACATAGATTTTTGTTTAAATAAAGTCCCAATAGGATTTTTGCTTGCAGAAATGTAATTTACAAACACAAGCCATTTGAGTAAGGTATTAGTTCCATGCTCAAATCCAGAAAAATCCCCCCCCCCCCAAAAAAAAAGAAAAAAAAGAAAAAAAAAGAGTCATTATATATACATGTAAACTATACATGAAAGAATTCGCCCAACAGCTGTATGTTTTGGTACAGGGAGTGTTAGCTCAGTGGTTAACGCCGGTGCCTTCCAATCATAAGGTCCCGAGCTCGAGTCACTTCATAATTAATGTATGTCGTCCAGTTACAGAGTTGTTGACAATTGACAATTCATTATCATGGAAGTTAAATATGAATCTAAGAGACTGACTTCGGTAAGCTTGCTGCTTTGTTAAGCCAGTGATGGCTTCTTCGCAAGTTCCTGCTTGCAGGAGGATCTAAAATACATACATACAATACAAACATAGGCTGTGAGGGTAAACAATGGACGGTTTTAAAGCCTGCAGAGGAAGTTAACACTGCCATGGTTAAACATGTGTTTCGATCATGTGGTCATGTGAGCTTGTGTAAAATTAAAACAAAGTGCACAGTGTATATAGGTCGCTCATCAACATTTAACCTGACCATGTGTGGTTTCTATTCCCTTTTTCAATGGACAGTGATACACATGTTTATGACATAGCATCGCCATTAGCATATATATCATGGGTTCCCTAACTGGGGTATATGAACCCCAGGTGGAGCGTGAGTCCATCCCAGGGGGTTCGTGAGACGTTTCTAGAAGTCAAAACTAGAGTACTTTTTGTTGAACTAAAATCTGATATATCATATAATTTAGTAATGTACAAAAGTCGTACCTATATCGACAAACTCTTTTCGCGTTCCATACGCATATGTTGCTATAGTAGTACCGTACCGTGCATGTGATAAATAACTGAACAGACACAGGCCGCATGACTTTGGTGAAGTTGGTGTACGCATGACAGTACGTCGTGAAGATAAAGAGCTGATCTGATCTTGAAATTTCCAAAGAAATATTTGTTCATCTCTTGTTGTTTTTTTCATTACAATATTACACTATGATCTTTTACGAAGCACTGTTATGAGTATTATAGAATAATAATGACTCAGATCGTGTCTCAAAAGTTGGGGGTTCGTGGACAACTCTGACATCCACAGAGGGTTCGTGGGGGGATTAGGTTAGGGAAACCCTGATATATATAGTAACAGCCTCGATGTGTTCAGAAGACTTATGGAGTTGAGACTGGAGACAGGTTGTTAGGGTATTCCCGCCCATGGCTTCACCTTGGGTGACTTTTCTTCAAAACGTATCAAGTGTCTTCATGGCAGTTGTATATATCAGTAACTGTCTATTTTGCATAATTCTCTAACATACAGGCAAACAGACATCTACTCTTGAGAAACCGCCACAAGGGACATATCGAAGTTCATGTCGTTTCCTTTTTCTCGTCCAATTGATAGATATAACAGAGGACCTTTTTTTTCATTTGATCAAGAACAAGGTCGTGGGGTTCCGAGAAAAAGCAGACGAAAAGAAAAATGATTTTTTTTATTAGTGGCGGCAAAGGAAAAGATCTCTTACAGAGGTTTATTTGAACTATAGATATGATCACTTCTACAACTATATAGCACATGTGACTTTTGTTACGGAATGACAGAAAAATACCATGAATGCAGCTATCGATTCTCATTTCTTTTAAGCCAAAAGTAATGACTTTCAATCTAGCATACTATCTTAATCAAGGAATCCAGTCGTTTAGAATGAAAATAAACTTGCATACAGTATTTCATTTATAAGCATACTGTCATGTTTAGGACCATCCGGATTCCCTCGCCGCCGCCGCCGCCGCAGTTGTTACCGTCATCGTCATTATTATAGACGGCAATTTAAAGGGTGTGAAGACTCGCGCAAAAAGAAACATCTAATGCCGGTAATCTGACCTAGTTTCGAATGAGGTATAACAGAAGTGTTAGACACCACCATCGATCCCAGGAAATACGCACACAGCTTGCTACCTTCGGTAATTAGACACTAGTGTACAGTCAGTACATACAGCTGCGGTCAATACCCACAGCACAGTGTACAAACGATACAGTGATGGATATCTCAGGTCCAGCTTAAGATAACAAGGTATCACGTCTGTCTGCATTTTGTAGCGACAAGAAGAAAATTTCACTTACAAAGCAACGGAAAGTTCACTTTTTCAGAGGGCGGCACGCGGTTTGGGGCGAGCCTTCAATGCCTTTAATAAACATAACATGTACCTTTAAATGACTTCAAGTCAAAAGTTGGTCAGTTATTGACACTATTGTTGGGTTGGACATGCAGTCGCTATATAACTCAAATCTAGGCTACCACCTCCCTGCCATTAATCAAAGAAAACTCGAGAGAAAGCCATTTTCCTTAATTTGCACCTCAAATTGATCTTATTGGGTAACTCGTTTTCAATCTCACCCATCTCTATCTCTCTTTCTTTCTTAACGATTTTTTCTTGTAAATTTTGTCGTGAAAAAAAGAAAGAAGAAGAATAAGACGAGAAATTAAAGAATCTTCGGGTAATCGATCACCTAAAGTACCTTCACCGGTTACTTGAGATTGGTAAGAAAGCAAATAGATGAGAAAAGGAACTAGAGAAATTCTCGAAACGAAAAAGAGGAAAATATAAGGAAAGAAGAAGGCAAGAAAAGCTGTCTCATTTTATGAACCACGACACCTGGGATATAAGGATAGCAACCTGCGTTCTAGATTCCGCTGATTTTTACCAGTCATTTTATTTTACGTTTTTTTGTTCATTGGAGTCTCATTGAGACTGACGGGGTAATTACATTGAAGTTAAAGGAGTACGCCGGGCCATTTATAACGTTTAATATTAATATTAAAGCAAAAGGTTATTACATTGACCCATCTCTGATAAATGGTGTCAACTTTGAGACACTCAGAAATTTAAGAAATTTAAAAGGAAAAATAAAGTAATAATAATGGCCCTGTTCGACATAATTATCATAGACTCTGTATTTGCCAGATCATAGACTCACTTCAAAAATTTGAAAAATTTGAAAAAATACTTTTGTTTATCTCCATGATGCAAGACGCTATTAGGATGTGGTTATGGCCTAAACATGCATGCAGAAAAGTTGAAACAAGTTTGTTCATAAATACACTTTTGACAACCGGAATATCCCTTTAATTAAAGGTTCGGGATTCACACTAATGACTTAAATAATGGAGGCTAGGGCTAGCTCCACCTTCATCAGAAGTGCAAGTTACGCAAAACCCCTGTAATGAAGAAAATGTAGGGTATAGTCACGATTTAACTCTTACCGTAGTAGGCAAACTCAGGCTACGGCTGAATAGAACATATATATATATATATATATATATATATATATATATATATATATATATATATATATATATATATATATATATATATATATATATATATCCCGCAAATGTAAGACAAAAGTGACGTGACTAGTTTAATTTGTTTTCTGTTTTTTGAATGAGTGATGGCAGATGTCCTTGTGTTTAGTGATGGGACCTTCATGAATATTTTATTTGTTAATGACGTCATCGGGAATACTTTCTTTCGCATGTCTTTTTTGTCCCTCTTATCTTGTGTCTTAATTTCGAATCTTGTCCATTGACGTCAGAGAAAATTATTTATAAAAGAGAGTAAGCGAAGAGTAGCAACATAGAACATAATGTGAGAAGTACGGGGAGGTTAAAGAAAGGGTTTTGAAGAAAGGCTATTTATGGAATGTTGTTAAAAGGTTTACCTGCGGGCTGTGATAAGTTTGCAACACATGATGCACTTGACAGACCAACACAATACATTCACAATTACCGTCAGCTTCAATGTTTAATGCAACTGGTTCTGATTAGATTTACGTTCCCCTAAATTACGCAGACACGTAACACAAATACAAACAAGTAAACAAACAAACAAAAACGAAGTAAAAACTAAAACAATGAATAAACAAACATTTGAAAGTCGCAAATTTACAAGTACATTAATAACACAACGTATGTCAAAATTCCTCGAGAGAGCCAAATTAATTTTGTTAATACACATATACTAACACCCTAGTTACCGTTTGGATTTTGCAAAGTCTTTTCACTGACAGCCAAATTCGCTTAATCCCGAAAGTCTGCGCGAAATGCACGTCATAGGGAATATAGTCCCCCACTTGTTCATATATTGTGCAGATAAAACATACAAGTTTAGCATATATCTTGAGCACTGACGTCCCGAGAAGATCTTGCACGGCCAAACACCCTTGTCCTTTTTAAGGATTAAAGTATAAGTTCAATTCGACAAGTTGCGGACCGTCAAGTACCACTGATGTCAGTCGAGGTTGTATTTTAATACCATTTGTTCATTTTTGTTGTTGTTGTTGAGAAATGATCATTTAAACAGCCGAGGTTTATCACTTCTATAGTCTTTTACACAGACTTTTAACGTGGTCAGTTGCAGGACAAAACTCGATGGGAAAAACATAAGACTTTTTTTCTTGCCCCAAAATGACAAGTTTCTAAATTTGCGATACATGATTGTCAATGACATGAAATGGTGTTGAATGTCATTCAAGGGTGTTCTGTTATTTATATGAAAAAACAAAGAGAATATGCTTTGGTTGGGATTTTAGCATTTATAACGCAATGGATTAACATTAACTTTAAATGGTCTGCACTGCGGAAGTGACGTCATCGTCAATTTAGCCTTAAAGGAGCATTCCAGGGATTGCGCATTTAATAAAACAAAGAGAATATTTTTCTTGTAGGATAATAATCCTTTGCCTAAATGCATCATTTAAATAGAGAGAAAATTGTCTGTATGAGGGATTTCATCAAAACGAAACTGTTCGTTTCGCAGAAATATTCTATTCCCCTCTGAATAAGTGAGTAAACTATTATAAAGCAAAAATCAAATAGCATTTTCAATTACTTTGCTGTGATGACATTATTCATTCTACTGTTGCCAGATGCATTACACAAAATACTACAAAATTTGAAAACAAAACCAATCATAATTTTGCCATAAAAATGCTACGAGGAAGTGGGTTTTGACCTAAACATGCCGAAAAATTCCAGCAGTTTTTACTACATACTCTTTTACTACTTCGATCAGCCACCCGAACATCCCTTTAATATATGTAAATATTTTTTAGAAATCTTTACCTTCCTATGGGATCACCCTTCTTGTCAAATTTGATCCTCTCTCCGGATTCGCCTTCGAAACTAACGTTGTAGAGATACTTCAGGAGATCCCGTCCGTCGACTGGATCCATGGCGTCACAAAGAGATTTATTAGGGCAAAGGTCACGGTACATGTCGTCTAGGGCGTGGGCCACTGCATATATTGCGTTGACCACAGAACCCATTTTAGTGTCTTGTTGGTAACCGTGGATCAAACTTTCATTACCTGACCAAAAAAAAAAAAAGAGATAAAAAATCGTTTAATCTAATAAAATAAAGTGAACGTACCAATAAGAAAGTCAATAAACACTCCGAAATACATGAAAAACACAATAGAGACAAAGCCATGAAACCATGACAATAGAAAGAAAACAATTGAAGAAGAACAATAGGTTTAATTATCTGAAATGGTGTAGTTAGTAATGTGAATAATCCATCAAAGTATTATGAGTCAGATCATGATAACTAAGAACTGGGGGAGGAAGTTCAACATAAAAATCAATTTCGTTTATACTTGATCAGTGTGTTTAAGTATGTTAAACCATACCATTCCATACCATACCATACTATACCATACCATATACCATACAGTACCATACTGTACATTACAATACAATACAGTAACTTACAATACAGTACAGTGCATTACCGTACAGTACACTAGCTACAGTGCAGTATAGTATATTACAGTGCAGTACAGGGCAGTACATTGTAATACAGTGCAGTACTTTGCAGTACACTACAATACAATAACTTACAATACAGTACAGTACCGTACATTACCGTACAATACATTGCAGTACATTACTGTACAGTACACTACAGTGCAGTACAGTACACTACAGTGTAGTACAGTACACTACAGTGCAGTACAGTACAGTCAGTACAATGCAATATAATGTATACAATTTAGAGTGTCATGCCTTTTGACTTTCAATGTTTTCACATATATTTTCAAAGATATCTATAAAACCTTTATTAAGAAGAGAAAGAAAAGGTCTACTTTGATGTCAGACAAGTTCATTCCTGAGATTTTGTTTCTTTCGAACATATACTGGGGAAAGAAAGAAATCAGCGAGCCTCTTCAACAAGAACAGAGAAATCTATTCAACATTTACAGCATCAATGACTTGCGAAGGTAGTTATCAAGTGTGAGTACGTACAATCAATATTCATTGCATGTATACACGCCACTCATTGGAGTCACTGCTCAAGAGAATGCCATTCACAAAGTACAAATCAAAAGTCGTGACTTTTTGAACAAGAAACTTGATCGCTACTCTTCACAAATACTTTTCGGCGTTTTTTTCTTATTTCCTTCCTTTTTGTTGTTGATAAGTGTTGTTCAGGTCAAATTCAACGGTATATTCTTTCCTTCCCACTGAGTTTAGTATACTACGGTATTGTCACATTGCAAAACAGAAAAAAGAAGACAAAACTTGAAACATATAAACATCTCTGGTTTCATAATCTGTTTGAACCAATAGTAGACTCGCTTATACGCTTTGGGGGGGGGGGGGGAGAGAGGAAAGGTTCAGTCCAGTTGGGACCGAGGAGAATTAACGAATCAATCAAGAGGATTCAAATTGTGCCAATATTCCACAGGGTAATTTATCATTGCCTAATAAAAATGATGTTTTGACAATGGTGTACAGAGATTGTATATCGACGACGTGATACTTAATATACATTTGAATGTATTGAAGTTCTTATAGGACTGTCATGTTATCTTTTATAGTTTGTATAGTATCGGTACATATGCTGGGAAATTGAAAAAGGAAAAAAGTTTCCAAAGGCCGTAAGCATTATTCGTATAACCGTGGTTAATATAGTTACTTATAATTCCATAGGGTAATCAAGCTACTTTATCCTTGTACTTAGCAACGATTTATCTTCATTAACAATGACGTCATGAAACCTCTGGCTCAGCTTATGCATCTATATGTTGATCTAATACTGAGCAGAACTTGGTTAAGTTTTTGACGAGATTCCGTGTATTTGGGAACATTTCAATGTAATATATATGCTTGGAAATTGAAAGGTAACATTTTCGAAAGAACATTATTACTAACTGTAAGTAATGTAGCTACTTAGGGACAGTACTATTTTTTATGGACGATGACGTCATAAAGGCTTTAAGCTGCCCAGCTTATCAATGTGCCGATCTAATACTGAATAGAGACTGCTGAACGAGATACTGCGTATATACAATTCAATATACACTATACATACGCTTGGAAACTGCGTTTGCAATGGACGGTTTTAGTAACTGTCATTAATGGCTTTGGGGGCATCATCTTTATTGAAAATGAAGTCATGAAAACTTTGACTCATTTTTATCTATATGATGATCTAATACTGATAGAGATTGTTAAGTTACTGACGAGATACCGTATATATATATATATATATTTCATATTTTTTTATGATATATTTCAATATCTTGGAGTTACGATTCATCGGCGGCCATATTAATTTTTTTTTATCGTTGTGGTATAGGCCAATCAGCTAGGAAATTCAAATGTTTCCAAACCAGGTTATCAATAACCATGCGTAATATTGCTAAACTGGGGGCAGTGTCTTAATTGACGATGACGTCATAAAAAACTTTGCCAGCTCCTCTCATCTATACATATATGGTTTTCTTCAGCCTCGCCGTTTTCGTGGTTCAGCAAAAGGCAGACATCAACATTTATAACATTTCCTTGTCAGTTTTGGATCGCAATCAATGGATTAAATTTGTTGGTCGTTCGGTTTAAATAAACGACTGCAAATAATGACATAAGCAAATCTCACTTGAATCTAAGTTATAAAACGTGATACAACCACGTTTACCTGTGCAGATAACCTATCATGAAATGTTAATGCAATGCCATACAGACACAGGTGTGAAATGCACGCATGTTAACGTTCCGTGATTTAAAAGTAGGTTACCTGACCAATAATGTGCAGAGAACAATTATAATAGCCCAATTTTTTTTTAACCGAATAATTATAGATGGTAGATAAGTAGCTCGTAAATGTTTTCAGTGGTTTCAAAACGAAATCACATTGTAACCCAATGAGATGCGTGCGTATTCAACCAAAAATGATCACCACGGACGGTGTGGTTACGATAGCGATATAAAATATTTCGTATATACTTATAGTCCAGTTTCTATCTCTTTCTTTCTCCCTTTCTATGTTATGAATACGACCTATAGCCTTTAAACGACTTATTTCCTGTTACTAGGAAACCGCAAACTGATTGCATGTTCCATATTTTGGTTAAGTATTAACAAGGAGGTAATATGGGACGATTCATAATGAATTTGCCCTTTTTGTCTGTTTGTAACGGATAGTGTGATCATCAAACGCTTCACCTCTCATTTGAGGACAAAGTGTGATACTTTTCAAATGTCATAGATCGAGGTACCAGGATTTCCGTATGTTATGAATTTCAAGAACAATTCCCGTCCTCACCATCTTGAGCGGAAACTATTTTCCTGTTAATCTGTAGGGATTAACTTCTGAAAGTGCATTATAGGCGACGGTATCAATTAATTACCAACACTTACCTATTACACTGTCATAGCATATATACCAATAGCCTAACCACCATGGTGTCTAATACAATCCTGAAACCATGTATGTTTGTCTTTTACTTGTATGTTAATAGCGGAGGCTAAAGGCGGGAATGATTGTCTCCTTACCATCGACACTAGCCTACCACGCTATCACAGCCTATATACCAATAGCCTAACCACCATGGTTTCGAATACATTCCTGAAACCATGAATGCTTGTCTTTTACTTGTCTGTTAAAAGCGGAGGCTAAAGGCGGGAATGATGGTGTCTCTCCTTTCATCGACACTAGCCTACCACGCTATCACATGTGATACACCAATAGCCTTCCTCCATGGTATCTAATACAATCCTAAAACAATGTAGGCATATATATGTCTTTTACTTGTCTGTTAATAGCGGAGACTAAAGCCGGGAATGATTGTGTCTCTCTTATCATCGACACTAGCCTACCGCACTATCACAGCATATATGCCAATAGCCTAACCACCATGGTATATAATCCAATCCTGAAACCATGCATGTTTGTCTTTTACTTGTCTGTTTTTAGCGGAGGCTAAAGGCGGGAATGATTGTGTCTCTCTTATCATCGACACTAGCCTACCACGCTATCACAGGATATATACGAATAGCCTAACCACCATGGTATATAATACAATTCTGAAACCATGAATGTTTGTCTTTTACTTGCCTGTTAATATTATTAGCGGAGGCTAAAGGCGGGAATGATTGTGTCTCTCTTATCATCAACACCAGCCTACCACGCTATCACCTTGGTTCTCCGGCATATTAGGGAACTTCCTTTACTACAACGTGATGTGGTAGGCATACCTGTAGTGCGATTCCTAAATAAATTTACACACATTTTACGAGAAGAAAAAAGACACATTTTGTTTTGATGTATGATGAAGCAATTGAACTGCTCTTGTTGCATGACTTTAATTGTCTAACTTTGATATTTGTTAGCTCACAAAAAAAAATGCCTCGATTGAAAGATGGAGAATGGTTTTTCCTTTGGTATTTTCTTATTTTATCTCTATCTCTCTCTTGTACCTGAGTTGTTTGTTCAAGATTTGTGCGCATCTGGCGTCATTTGATTTGTAAAAAAAAAAAATCTTACTTACCGATGCAAGGTTGAAGTATTTCTGACGTCACTTCGTTGTCGTCACTGCCTTCAAGTCGGCAGCTGAATTTTTGCTCCCAAAAGTCTCTAAACCAAGGGTTGAAGGTGTTGTTCAATGGATCGAGACTAAAGTAATGTTCGTTAAACTGCTCATACTCTATATTGTGTGGTTTTATCGTGATGCTACCAGCTGCATACTCCTCCAAACCATCCGTTAATTCTTTTCGATTAGCCCATCCGTCACTAAAGAAAACACAAATAAACACAGGAAAATTATCATTAAAATTAACATTTCAGTCGGCAGCCAATATAGGGATAAACATTTCAATGACGTCATTTTCAGGATTGAAAAATTTAAAAATGTGAATACGTTTTGCCAGTTGCGCTTCAAGGAAGGGGAAAGGGCGGGGTTACTGGAAGAGGAGTAAGAACCAACACGACGATAAACAACTTACCTTCTCCTCTCGTGGAATGTTTTTTTTATGTATGGTACATTAAGTGAATGTTAGAAGTATAGATCTTCTTAATCACCCTTAATATAATCAAACGTGTTCGCATGTGGACTCACACATTATTCACTTATAGATGTATGTGTATGGAGTGTTAGTATGAATGCCATATATATATAGAATATAAGTATATAGGTAAATATGCTAGAATATAAGTATAGGTAAATATGCTAGAATATAAGTATAGGTAAATATGCTAGAATACAAGTATAGGTAAATATGCTAGAATACAAGTATAGGTAAATATGCTAGAATATAAGTGTAGATAAATATTCTGGAATACAAGTATAGATAAATATAGTAGATACAAGTATACATAACTATGTTAGAATACAAATCAATACACTAAGGTAGTAATTGATAAAATGAGCCAAACAAATGTCCATTTATAATTAATTGCTGATCAATATATAAAGCCAAGTTACACGAAAACACCGCGAAAACCTTTCGACTCAATATCCAAGATAACTTTATGCTTAAGGTTACACGTTTGTTACAAAAATATGATTTTATAATTGTAAATGTCACGAATTGCACTTTGTGTCATTCTCTAGGTGTTACTACAATCCCATCTGAGAGTTACTTTAACAAATTTAAACCCGATATGCGTTTTTTTTTTTCTGGAATATATCAATTAAACACGTCGTCAGGCAACTGATCACGTTTAATAACACCCTTTTTAATGACATTATTTTGAGGGTGCTCAATCATCTTATTAACAAGTAAATTAGAGCGATATTATAGGGTCTGTATTACATTACTAACTTCTATTACCGCATCTGCATTAATGGAAAAACGAAGAACGCGAGAAAACAATATCGTTTAGTGCAACATATTAGAAACCGTGCATTTAATATGATAAGAAACAGGTACAAGGAACGCAAAAAATGCATGCAAAATATGGTGAAGTCCTCAACGTCATGTCAACCTTCTAAATGCGTGTATATATATATATATATATATATATATATATATATATATATATATATATATATATATATATATATATATATATATATATAGATATATATATATATATATATATATTATATATATATATATATATATATATAGGTGAGAATTAGTTTCACACTAGTGGACCACTTGTTGTTGTTACTCAGAGTTTCACGCGTTGAGCGATCATCTACCAGATCATCAGTTGTCTGATGATCGCTCAACTCTTAGTAACAACTACTAGAGTTCCACTAGTCTCAACTAATTCTCACCTATACTTCGCTCTGTCCACTGGACATAGAGCACTCTGCGCCGAGATAGACGCCAACTTCAACCAAACGTATATATAAATAATATAAATATGCTCTTCCTTTGTAATCTTGCGTGACGTTTCTCTGTTTTCTTCACATCAGTGGCTATCTGTCATAGACACTCTTGGCTGTAGTTCATAATTTATCCTAAAGGGGAATCTCATCTGGTGATTTTTGATATATGCATCCTTGCTCCTTGGACTTCGCAAACATCTGCAAACCTTTTTGTCTCCAGAATCACTGTAAGTTATTTAAACTGTTTGAAGTTCCTTTCTTGTTTCTTAGATATTTTTGCAGATGTGGTTTTTTCCCTTTCCCCATTGGGAATTCAAGATAATCTGAGTTTTTATTTTTAAATATTGGGCCAGGTGTGAAAATTTTAAAATACTGATTTCTTCCTTTAAATGGTAGAGAATTTAATATTCCAAATTTACATTTCCAATCAATTTTACAATTTGATGTATTGTATTATTTGATGCCCAAAAAATTTGCATAAATCAAAATGAAAATCCTAGCCCTGCAGGGTTTTCCAATACTTTTATATCTTTATATGATTAAATGATATCACGACTCAGTTTGCATCTCGGCTTCATTTACTCTCTGGTCAGCGGTCAAGTTAATGGACACGCGCAGAGTATAAGGTGTAAGCCTAGGTGTGTGTGTGTGTTTGTAGACGGGTGATGGGAGGGTGATCATGAGAGGCAAGGGAGGACAAGAATGGAATCTTATTGGAAATTGGAAAGGTAAAGCTTGCTTTTTATCACTCCTTTGCACGGCGTTTCAAATTATCTTCCATAAGAGACCGATCCCAATATAATTTTTGTTGATTTTGTTCAGTCTGTTGATAGTGTCGACGATGTTGTTGATGATTTCGATCTTGTTGAGTCTGTTGATATTGCTGATACTGTCGAGATTGTCGACGTTATTAATGATGGTCATGATGTGTTAATCATCGACGATGTTTTTGAGTCTGTTGATATTGTTGAAGCTGTCGTGATTGCTGTTGATGTTATCAATGATGTTCATATCTTTGATATTGTTGATAGTATTGACGATGTTGTTGATACTGTCCATGTTATTGAGTCTGTTGATATTGTTAAAGATGTCGAGATTGTTGGCGTTATTAATGATGTTCATATTGATGATGTTTTTTAGAGTCAAGGACGTTGCTGATACTTTCGGTGTTGTTGCGTCTGTTGTTTAATGTTGATGCTGTCGACATACTACTAATCCTTATTTTCTCTGAACATATACACTACATTTGACGTGACACTTAACACCAATATGTCCTAAGATCTCCCTTTTGTCCTCTCTCCATCTCCACCCACCCATCATTCTCTTTACCTCCACCTCTCTCTCTCTCCGTTTGTAACCTAGCGACCGGCCATCTTTTAAAATTACCACTATGGTGATTAAATACTCTGCAGTACAAACTCGTCACCGTCAAAATACGTGTCTCTGCCCATCTGTTTCTGGAAGTACATTAAGGTATTTAGCCAGGCTTAGCCCCGCCCCTCCCCCCAAAAAATATATAAAAAATAATTGAGAACGGGAAACAATTAATCAAGAAACACCCACACCTATATCTATACTTTTGACGAGCAAGATTTAAACGTGTCAAGAAACTGCTCAATAATTAGCAAGAAAGCTGCGACGACTTGCCAAAAAAAAGCCAAATTTCCTTACCGTTGACCGACTAATATTGATCCAAGGACACAAATCCTATGAATAATTCACGAGGGAGCAATGTACTACCTTAAACCCTCTTGAACGCATATATACTCTCGTGTAAAATTTTAGTATAAAACAAACGCTGTTCACAGAGAGAGAGAGGGAGAGCGAGAAACAAATTCTTTCCTGGTATATACCCGGACGAAATGTCACTGGGAATTCTTAACGTGTTTTGCATCCAAAGTTTTATATCTATTGTCGTAAAATCGTTAAAAAAAGGGATTCCCAAAAGATAACAAAAACGGCATCGAAATGTAAACAGTTCTGCTTAAGCGGAAGGATGGAGACATACCGGTAGGTGGAGAGAGAGAGAGGGGGGGGGGAGAGTGGAGGGGACGGAAATGGAATACGGCGATTTCGCTCATAATTTAACGACAATAAGAATTTGACCCAAAATCTGCTAGAAAGTAATTAAAGAATGGTCACACATACTCGAGACCCAAAAGAACCGTCACCCTCTAAACACATGTTCCTTAACAATAACCCGTGATAATTATTGTCATAGACGGATTTTTTTTTTTTTTTTTGTTCAGTTGATTTTGACTTTTTCTTGATGCCATTCGATGGTCACATTCGCCACAATAGTGCAGTTTATTAGTTTGAATGTTGTCAAAAGCTTTGTTAAGGGAGTGAGTGTAACGGTGCCGTGTCCGAGTGGATACAGGCGGTGGTATTTGAAGCAATGAGGCTTAGCAATCGGAGGGTTCCGGGTTCGATACCCGGCCAGGTCATAGGTAAGGTGGATTTTTCATCCCAAGAGCAATTTACGGTTGCTCCATCTGAAATGACTTACTAAATTGAAAAAGATTCCAAATTCCAGTTAAAAATTTTGAATTGGAAGCCACCCGACGTGAAACTTGTAATCCATTTCTTTTAATTGTGATATGAAAAAAAAGGTGTTTGTGCCACAAAATGTTGAGAATGAAATAATTGATTAATCTTAGCTATCACTCATTAGTCGTCATCTGGTGACGGCGAAACGTACTAGAGTCATAAAGTTTGATTAATTTCAATAAAATTATTAGCATTCTAAAAATATGTAGACTCAATATTGATGAGTTTTACGCTTTCCGTTTTACGATTCTAGTATACTGCAGACACCTAGATGACCTTGTCTTATACAGTAATTACAAAACAACAATATCTGAGATGAAAATAGATCTTGTTTCCGCCATCACGAAGAAAACAAACAACAAAGTAGATGTTTCGTTAATGTCATCAATTGTTAATTACTTAATAAATTAATAAATAACCGGTTACAGAGTGTTGTATACAGTGGTCAAGGTTGTTTCAGTTTGACTTCCATGGTTTGCTTGTGCCGAAAATCATGTACGACCTGCGTGTGTTGAACTATATACGCGAACTCTACATACTTTATTATAAATCATTCGAGACAAAATCAATTCGGTTTTGCTTTTCTTCTCGCGTTCCTTGATTAAGAAAAACAACATTTTTAATGTAGCCTTATAACTTTTCGAGAGGGAAATCGGTCACGTGATGTAGCCTTGCATGCGTGCATGACAGAATATTCTTCCAGACCTATAAAAAGGTATTTATTGCAGAATGCAGTGAAAACCATAAATATCATAAACTTGAACAAATCTTGTTGTAATTTCAAAGATGCTAGTTAAATATGATGTCAGATTTTGGAGGAAAAACCAGAATGCGAAAATGCATTGTGGTTTCGATGATGTAACATGAGCAGTTTTCTTCATGAATCTGACGGTAATGTACAGTGAGGAAGAAAAGTAACTTTAACAACGCAGTAGAGCTATACACTAGCATGCAATGGACATGTGATGTGGCAATTATACGCGTGATAATTCGTTAGTCTGAAACGGGGTTTCCTTATATATGTGTTAAAAGACGTTGACATAGCATGGAGACCCCGAAGGTATACCGTGGATACTACCAATCGACTCTAAAGCCGGATCGAATCTCAGTAAGTTCTCTTCAGAAGATTACCTGACTTGGAAGTTAAAAATTTGTCAAGCGTTTTTAGAATATGTTTGTTGTTTTTTTCGAATCGGATATTAACGATGAGGGGAACCGTATGTGAAACGTTATTATATCATTAACTAATTAATTTTAATTTCATTTTTACGATTGGTATGATGTATATTTTATACTTTTAATTTCTGATGAAGGAAAATGTGGGAGATGCAGTCCTTCTCAATGTATCGATGCACCCCTCCCCCTCCCCACAAACATAATTTCCACCCTATCACAGTTTTCTGAGCTACAGTGTGCGAGTTTGGTTTAAGATAAAAGCGTGTGTAACATTTACTTTCTCTCTCTCTGTGAAAAGTGAAGATTCCTGCAGCTTAACAAGTTACCAAGCTTTCAACACCGGTTACTGACAACGGTAAAATATTGAAATGTATCCCCCTCCCCACTTCCCCCTCCCCCTCCTCCCCTACCCTACAAAGAGAAACCGCAGAGGGAATCTATACAAACCTTCCGATGAAGATAAAATTGTTCTGCACACCCATCCTCTTAATAGCTCTCAGAAGACTTTCGACGGTTTCGCCTTGACAAAAGCAGATGACGACCTTGGCTGACGGTGTACCAAGTAACGTCCTTATCACGTGTTCGACATCTTCATCTCCAGCGGTGACGCTGATTTCTTGAGACGACGCAATACAGATGCCATCCAATTGAGCAAGATTTTTAAAAGCGAGAAAACCACTCGATCCGTAGTTCCCTGAAATAAGGAAGGAGAAAGATATTCAAAGTAACAAGTATAATAATAATATTAATAATATTTGCTTTTTTATATAGCGTTTTACACCATAGCGATAGGTCTCAAAGCACTTTACAGACGTTATATTACCCCTGGCCAATGATAACCTGTCCCAGAGACAATCACTCCAGTCGGCAGCAGTTATATACTGCGCCTAATGACAAGTTATCTCACAGGTACCCTTTAACACCTGGGTGGAGAGAGGCAAGTGAGATAAAGCATCTTGCACAAGGATACAACATAATGAACTAGTCAGGAATCGAACCAGCAATCCTTGGATCACGAGTCCGACGCCTTAGCCAATTGGCCATCACGCTCTCATAATAGTATAGCTGACTGAGTCGATAATGTGAGTACACAACCATGAGTAATGTACAAACGTCCGTGTGCTCGAACGGGTACAAGTAACGGGGGGGGGGGGGGGGTGGATGGGTTCTGTGAATATTCGCAAACGAGTGAAGAAAAAGAAAAACAACCTAAAATCGAGTTATATCTACAAGTGATGGATTTCTTTGTTGACTTGCTGAGTAAGTGAGTACGAGTATAGACAGAGTAATGAATGGATGCTACGAGAAACATAGCAGAAAAATAGTATCATGATTGATATATGATCTTCAACTTTTAAAGATTCTCTCTTTAAAAAATTTACGTTTAGAAAAATTTAGCACTTTTGTGAGGATCATAGTCGCTTTTTTTCCCCGTAAATGTTCAATTTAAAAGATTTCAAAACTTAATTTTGATATTTATGTAGACCCATAAAAACACTCAATCTATCCAGGTCGTATTTCTTTACTATTATTAATTTTTCTTTTTTAGAATGAAATGACCCTTTAAACATCTGAGGCTCATCAATTAAAGCGACTGGACTATAGTCTATCATATATGCAGACCGTTAGGTCAGTTCTTCAGATGTAATAACAAACTCAGTGCCAAAAACAAAATACTTTTATGGACCCAATCATAGGCTAATATGTTCAAAGTATATTGTGTATGTTGTCAACAGCCTACGCATTATGTCGAAAGACATCCAAGTCTATTGCCTGTGGTTTATATGAAACTGAAAGAGTTTTGTTGAGTTATCAGGATTTATAAAGCAACATGGAATAACCTTAACACTTAGTACTGTACTGAGGAGCCGTCGTCATCATAAATTTAGCCTTAATGGAGCATGAGATTTTTGAAAATTTTGAAAAACAGTGAGAGAAACATTACTAAATCTGTTTTTCCTTTTCTCTTGAACTATGACAAACCCATTTCAAACTTCTCTCTAAATTCATCCTTAACATGAGATAATGAAACATTTCAATGAAGGAAATTGGCTTGAGGATAACGGCGTTGAATTAAACATCGACGAGATGTCAATGCGTCATGGATAATTTCCATAGCATTTTTACGTTACACTCCCCCCTCCTCAAGTTTCTTCGTATCTTTTCTGTTCTTGAAAATTGAACGAATTGAAATCAGTTTTAGTTGACATTAGAAACGGTTTGGTCTTGTACCCTTGAGTTAATGATTCCTTATAATCCTACGAAATTAGTGACAACCGGCTAAGTTGTACCTCAAATAAAGAACTTGTTGCCTCAAAGCAAAAGTCTGTAAAATTGCTAAAAGAGAAAGTGATATTGCTAAGATTTTTCTTTATGTTTGACCTAAACCTGCTTAATTATATCACGGCGGGAAGTAATGTAACATAATCCTTCATATGAAACAATTCTCCCAATCTGAGCCCTATTCAAGGTCTTTACGTAAGTAATCACATCGATCTTATACTTTAATATTACATAGAGCGTCACATTCAATGTTTAAGTAGTTTTATAAGTAAGGGGTATAATTTAGGAAACTTGAAAATTGTAGCCAAAAATTAAGAGCGCGAAATGAAGAAATATTCACGATAAGAGGTACATACGATTGCATGACTGCCACTTTATGAATACTTGATGAATAATATATACATATCATACACTCGGGATAACAACTGAGAGTAGACTGATATATCTTTGTGCAAATTATGAAAACGACTGAAGTGTAAGGTTAAATGAAGCTAATACCGTGCTTGAATTGATATATATATATATATATATATATATATATATATATATATATACATATATACATATATATATATACATATATATGCATATATATCTATGTGTGTATATATATATATATATATATAAATATAAATATATATATATATATATATATATATATATATATATATATATATATATATATATATATATGTGTCGACTGTTCTTTAAAACAACAATTCCAATTGACTAAACTAAGTTCCTAGAAGTGTGTTTCTTTTTCGTGAGAAGAGTGTTAAATACAGAAAAACTCATTCCGTTTGACTTTTACATTGACGTCGCTCAACTAAGTGACATAAGTCTAAAGAATATATATATATATATATATATATATATATATATATATATATATATATATACATATATACATATATATACATATACATATATATCTATGTGTATATATATATATATATAAATATATATATATATATATATAAATATATATATATATATATATATATATTAATTATTAAAATATTATTTAAATTGACGTCGCTCAACTAAGTGACATAAGTCTAAAGAACAAACCCTAGGCATAATGAATAAAGTCATTTTGGTCTACTTTAAAGAACCAGTATGTCAGAATACTCACTTATGTTTACGTATTATATATCATTATGATTAGAGAACAATTCAACTTTGAACCTTGTTTCGAAAAATATATTTACAAGAGAGTTGAAATTTCAAACCTTGTCATTTCTTTTTGAAAGGGGCGACGAGAATTTTAAGCTATCATGAACGGGATTTAAAGGTCACTGAGCTCACTGGTTCGAAACCGTTCTAGACAACAACAAAATCCTTGCCCCGTCCCCCGCCCCTCATCCCCACCCCACCTCCCAAAATATATGGTTACATGGTTCTTTTGCAGTAGGCCTAAATGTATATTTTTCCCAGTCAATTTATTTTGCTTATTATCTGTACTTACTTATATATTAATTTGTTTCTCCTCTTTTTGGTGTTCCTTATAATCAAAACCACGTCTTAAATCTTGCTATGCTAGTATAACCAGGGAGTTGTTATGGAAACTCACTGGTATAACCCAAATAAGACTCGAAACGCAAAAAGCGATTGGTTTCCATCGTCGCTAGTTTTGTCTAACGTATATATATGAGATCCTTAAAATGTTCCAATCTTCCGTCGTATCATTTAATGATGCACATGGGGGAGAGGGAAGAAAATACCTCTAGGGCAATTACTTCACTCTGTTTTTGCAGGCACACTTAAGATGAGCGTTATAGGTGTATGACATGAAATCGTAAGCAGTATTACAAATTATTTCCAAAAAGAAAAAGATTCATTTAATCGCAGAGCAGAGCTTTTAAAAGACGATTAATATGATTGTCATTCAGCTCAATGATGAAAATGTATACTCATGCAAATTATTGCTAAAGTATTCTGAGTTTGCAAACACACACACACGTCTCATGTGTGTTTTACATTCAGACGGAGGACTCCATTGTTATTTCCATTGTTCAAATCCACGTACCCTAACCTTAACAATACTCCTGAACAATAGAAACCGTCCGAGGACATGATCATTCTTTTGAAATGACGTATGAGGACTTGGGATGCCTTTTTTGTCCTCAGTCAGACTAAACACAAGTCCACACAAGATCTGATACGTGTAGGTTTTTTAATCAGTTTTCTCTAAGATCTGCCGTTACTTGCTGATGTCGATAGTGAAGACTTTTGCTGATTTTAATATAAATTTTCTTCTTAAAAATCTGAGAACAATTTGATGAATTCTTGAAGGCTTGTAATAACTGCGAAATACAGTATTCAGCTGACATGGAAAGTATTAAAATATAATTATACTTTTCATATTATTTCAATAATTCATCAATTGTTTCAGTTTCCATATACTACGACAGGCCTATAAGTTATCTGCAGTAATTGATTTTAAACCTCAAGTAAACGATAAATCATCATGACAAGTTATAATGCAAAATATAGGTTGCTGAATAATTGTAAGAACATTTCATTTTAATGCAAAGAGTATTATAATACTAATCATCATCTACGACAAGTTATAAAATAAGATATAAGATTTAAATTCGGAAAGTTATCCTTCGACTATTTTTTAATAACGGTACAAAAATAATATTCTGGTCGTTGACTTCATTTTGATCAACATTTTTTCCTTTTCTAGGAGAAGAAGCTATAGGAGCACGATTAATCTCAAACATTCTTAGATAGATAGACAGCTAGATAGATATATAGATAGATAGACACTACAATGCGAGCACCTACGAGAATGGTCTCACGCCAACTTTGATGCCCTACAGACTAGCTCAAACACTGCACAAAGTTCACCCCTCCCCTACCCCAGTAACGTCACCCACCACTGGTTGATCCCTCTGCTTAGGTAATCCCCGACATAATGTATCGTGTGTATGATATTTACAGAGAAATGGAGCGCTATTCCCTAAATAAGGACAGGAAATTCTCAGCTTAAGAAGGTCATAGAAAAAAAAGTACTTTATAATTCACAGAGGACGGTAATCATACAGTTTGATGTTTTGCCACGTAACATTTTCCGTCATAGGTCGTTCACATTCATACGAATGCGAATGCAACCAATGTCATTCGACTAGGAGAGGAAATAATATACCTATGACAAGTTGCTTTTACATTTTTTCCCCTTTTGTATTGGGATGTTTGAAAAGACTTCGGAAGTGAACTATATATTTACATGTGAAACGTCCTTGCCTTGGATAATACACATGATATATTAAACAATATCAACGGTCTTTGCAGGAGTTACTTTCATCAAGAGTTACTGAATAATATTGAATTTTTCAGTTAACAGTTGGCCCAATTTTGTTTTGTTTTGTTGCAGTAACGGTAATCCCAGTAGTTCTGGAATGTGTATGGACAGTGTGACAATTCGCCAGCAACACATTATAACACATATGATTATCTATGATAATATTTTGCTTTACTATAACGTCTTTCTCGTGGATTCGCTAACGGGAGTTAGCGGAGGAGTTGGGAAGCGTGAGACAGTGGGATGTAGGGCTATAAACAGCCGGTTGGGGGGGGGGGGGGGAATTGGAGGTTGTGAGCGGTCTGTCTGCTTCAAGTTCACTGTCTTATGATAGCCTACAAATTATATAATTTCAGATGCCGAAATTTTGAAAACGTTAGGTTAAAATTGAATGAAGATTTATCCAGGATGTTTTTAGAATATTTTTCTCTTTCATCAGTCAACAATAACTTCGTCAATGAAGAACAAAAAATTTTCACACCGAGTGAAAATGCTTTACAGTTGTCAGTAAAGCGCATGTTGCAGTTTCTACACAGGTGACCAATATTTGAATTTCTAGAGTATTATAGGTCAACTTTAGTGACGATCTACAGATCAGCTATATCATGTTTGTTTTTGGTTTTGTTTTAACATTTGGAGACAACACATGTTGCTTCAGCATAAAATATATCATGTACCAAAAACTATAAAAAACAAATAAAACCTAGCGTGCGCATGAAACGAAGCACATTGATCCTTCTATCAGCTTCATAACTCGTTCTGTTTATGGAGATTAAAAATAATAATTCAGTACTTTATTTGAACGAGAGCAACAATTGTTAAGGTTAATTTTCAACTTATGGCACCATTTTCTTTTTTCTTGGGGCGTCGGGAGGGGGGGGGGGGGTGGGATAGAACTGAAGAAAACTTAATAAAAATTCTTGCAGGGCATTTCACTATGCAACGAACTGCTTAATCGATGCCAAGTGTAGCAAAAGCATTATTCATATCAATCTATAAAGCAAAAGATGCATTTGGAGAAAAGATTTATGCCAAGTTAACTTCGTCGTCTATTTCGTCTATCAAGTACTATAATTATGTCAAACGTTGACTTTTCAATTTCATGTACGGGATAGATCATTTTTCTTCGGGTTGTCACGCTAATAAGAAAAAAAGGGGGGAAAAACTTCTTGATAAAATCATGTTGATATAAATGTCATAGATGACGTGACATTTAAATGTATTAACTCTGCTCCATTTTATTTTCTTGAGGAAAAAGAAGAAGAAGAAGAAGTAGAAGAAAAAGTCGACTGTGTAGGCGCGAGTGCATTCACCTGTGAAAGGTATGTAGCTCGGATTCCATGTCTCATTATATTGCGAACGCTTATAGGCAGACGTTAAAGCGACATCTTGTGATTTCGTGGTCGCTATAGTAACATCAAATCCATACAATTTTACGACGTATAAGCCGGGTAGTAGCTCTTGGTTCCAATTTTTTTTTATATATCGCTTACGATTTTCGGCATTAGCTCTGTCGCTAAAGCCAATTTTGCGCAATTTTTAGCACGCATAAAGGGTAAAGTTATTCTACGAACGCGTTGCTTTTAAGTAGAATGATTGGTTGCTATAGTTACAGTAAATCCATGGAAGAAAAACGCAACCGCCATCTTTATCATGCTTGATAGAGAAACAAGTTATTCTATATAATAACTACGGAAATTAATGTTGTTTTTTATAGATAATCCTCGCTTTGATAGTTCTTGACGTCATTTCGGTATATTCGAGGATAAGCTGCTACTTTAGGATTCAAATTCTCTGCGTTTTCCTGTGATGTTGGTTTGACTTCTTTATTTTTTTTATGGTCAAAGTAAGAATTATTGTCATGAAAAGAATGCCAGAGTTTTAAGAAATGATATCACATCTCATCAAGTTAGCAGCAGTTTTTGGAAATTACTAGATAAAGGATTAAATTTAATATCGACCTAACATGATAATGGATGAACAAGCACATTAGAAATACAAATAACTAATGGGCTTTGTAAGGTCATGTTTAAACTTGCTCAAGTCGGACGACTAGAATATATATAAACGAACATATAACGCACGATATCTCAGCCAACAAAAAAATAACATGTTCCAGGCTAATGATAGTCGGTTTATATTAATGATATATGTCCACTGGAGTGCGCCAGACGGAGGAGGGACATAGGGGGGGGGGAGGGGCGGAGCCATGCCAACATTTCCATCGTCGGTCGGGGATTCTTTGTTTAATTCAAAGTTATTATTTACTCAATCTTGCGTCGAGACTTTTATATATATATATATACCTACTTTTATAGTCTAAATATACTTCAGAATTTTTCTGGGGAAGAACCCCATACCAGCCTATTTGGGCGTTGCATTAAGCTACCCATCAGTTGCACCCCTCATTCCTACAACACCATCCCTCCCCCCACACCTCATCATACCCATGAAAAACTGTACACGGCACTGTCTGAATCACATAGTTAAAAAACACACGGCTGTGCTTAGTCTGTGCTTACTCCTCCTTTTAAAGATCTAATTTGTTCTGACAACTTAGTGGTACAAACAATTTCAGATTTCTTATAATCGATTTTCTTGCAAAATTCAGCCTCTTCCACTAAAAAAACAAAACAAAGACTGGTCTCTTATACCCTATGAGTGCTAACGGTCGCATATACTAAATGTTAAAAGCTCAACACACATTTGGACAGACACACATACGCACACATCCATATTCATCATGACTGCAAGTGATGGCATGACGAGCAAACTTGTTTCGAATTCCTTGAGATAATTAACCGACTGAACCTTAAACCGCCAAAAGGAAATTGAGTCAGGAAACATACATAGTACGTGTCTGCGCGCTTAATTCATTCGATTGAGGAACAATTAGAATACAGTCTGGTGATTAAATAAAGCTCCTGTTGTTACATTAATGTAATAACAACACATCAACTCAATTTAGACTCTGCATAATAGGCCTACTTGCCGGGCGGCAATGCAACATAGCCTGCAAAAATAACTCTCTATGCTTAGGAAGTTAAAACATTGACGTATATACCAGGATCAATGTGAGTGTCGATGCGTTAAAACCAAATAGCTGGACGCAACCGATCGCCCCTTAGAGACATGATAGGTGGGAAAACAGCTATTACATAAATGTTTAGACAGCAGGTGGAATCTTGGAATTTTTCCTCTGATAAGTTTGAATAAGAAAATAACAAGTATCATTATCAGTTTGGGAGCGAAACTCAATCCTGAAAGTTGTGGACTGCGCAGAGTCACGTGACCTGTGTGACGTGCTGAGCCTGGAATTTGGGTCACCCTAAACTCAGAGCGTACCTGTGGTGTGTACTTAAATTTGTGACAGAAACGTCACAGCTAATAAGTCGCTGGTGGTTCAGAAGCTATGTTTCCCCATTTTGATTTTTTTCTCCAAGGGGTATGCAGATATTCCAATAGGGTTTGTTCCTTCATTAATGCATCTTGTAGTTTTATGTTTATTAATATGCATTAAGATATGTGTTAATATGGTACATGGCGATGGGACGGAGGATGGGAGGGAAGGGGGTCTTAAAATCGTGTCACATATTAGCTACAATACTTGTTAGGAGATTCACAGATGCTCAAGTGGTTTAAAAAGTGTTGCTGATGAATATATCCTATGTTCATTTGAATCAGAAGTATAAATATAGTCTAAGCAGTCTTAACACTGTAGTGTAATCAACTCGCCCCCCCCCCAAAAAAAACGGTAAATGTTAGGGTATCTATAACTAAGCTATTTGTTCTGCGATATGAGTATATATGTAGGCCCCGTATGTACGACAGGTAACGTAATGGCCTAACGACACCCAACTGGCGCATAGATAATATACCCTAGCCGAATATATATTGATTGGTATAATATTGATAGATACATTACCGAATCTTGTTCAGGGATGTTAAGTAAAAAATCACCTATATCATACTTATATACTAAAGCATATAATAATCTACACCTTATTTATGCTCAGATCTAACGGAGAAGGAATAATTGGTAATAAATAGCCTAACCTCATTCAATTGGTTATCGATTATTCCTTTATTGTATATGTCAAGAATTCAATTATCGACGTATCATCAATTTTTCGTTAATCCAGATTAAACATGTCATCCGTTAATTAAAAACAAAAATCAGTGATACTTTCTGTCTCAAACACAAGAATATTTCCCAAGAACCCGATCATGATCAGGCAATGTCGAATTTCGATAAATCATATCCAAAACTCCAGGCCAATATATTGTCTCTTACGGCGTTCCATGTTTGTCTAATGTTTATAACGTCGCATATTGTGAACACATTTCCAAATCCACAGTCTCCTTTCTCGTTAAAGTTAATGGTTTAAGGTGAGTTTTCAATATTGTTTGTATTTTACCATAATGTTATACGGCACGGCAAATAAACCTATCGATGGAGCTGTGTAGGTTATACCCCTCCCCCCCCCCCTTCGCAATCTGCCAACAACCCCACTCATCCCCATTAAAAATCCTACCTACATCATTTCATTATTTCGGAACCATTATATACACTCCCGTATAATGTTTCTTAAAATGGCCGCCGTGACAGTGTCAGTATATCAGGTTCTTCCTATTTTTTTCTTTTGTTAGTTCGTTCAAAGAAAAAAGTAAAAAAAAATCCACTTAGACAGACTTTTTTCTTTTCGACGATCAATAATCTTGACTTCAGGATCCGTCTTCAATTTTTGTTGTTTGTTTGTTACAAAATGTATACTTGTTTTCGTGCTCCGAACTTAAGAACACCACGATCAGAATATCTAAACGATGGAACGAAAATGTTTCTGCTTTGAAATGTCAAAATACTAGAATCTACTATAATTACATTAAAATAAATAAAAGGACAAAAGGAAAAGAACGTTGCTCTATTACTTCACATTTTTTTTTTTTAATATCTTATCTCTATAAAGCTTGATTAAGAAGAGTTAAAGAGGTCCTAGCTATATCTCATGTATGATTGAGAAATGATTGAGAAATCGGTTTCGAACTTTGTTACACTGCCACGCTGGTGCTATATGATAGCCTATTTAGTAACACGTATATAGGCCTAAATGTGATTCGTTGCGCAAATATCTTAATCCTTTACCATAGTTCGCTGAAAGCATCCACAGTAGACGAATGAAGCAGACACCAACGTCAATAACAATCCTAATAAAACTAAAGCCAGTGAGATGCGTTCCATGGAAATCTCCCGAAAGAATTACGAAAAATGGGATTTCCTTTCAAGAAGGGTAATACTACTATTTCAACCTGGGACGGATAACCCAGTTGTTAGCACGTGCATACATAATTTATTTCCCGAGGTCATTGGTTCGATCCATGTTCTCTCATTTAAAAAAAAAAATATGCTTGATATAGCCAATAATTACTTTATTATTTTCAAAATTGATTCATTTTGGAACAAACTTTCTGGAATCTGGCGATATTAGTCAAAATACTGTCATTTTGCTTTTACATAATGTCTAACTGTAATTAAATTAAAACAATAGACTGTACGAATTATTGTATTTGAGATGTCTGAATATGGCATCCATAGTGGTAAGTTATTAACACGAATCACACTAACAGGAACATTAACTATATAATGACCAAAACCATTTCAAAAGATAAGCCAATAACTAAAGTTTGACGGCTATGTAAAGTGGAGATTTAACAATACCAGTAAGGTCACCATCTGACCCACTTAGATGCACGCTATGACATTTATCACGTGAAAAAAAGCCATTATAACATTCACTATGTGGTACGACATACTTTCTTTCAGCCAGAGCAATATAAAGTACAATTGTCTTTTCTCTCTCTTTCTCTCGACTATTTGGTGGTCTTGGCTCAGTGGAACAATGATCAAATCAAGCTTAACAAGGAAGCGTGTTATGGGATCATGTTTCACTGATTAAAAATAAAACCCCGCATTTATTAATCGAGATGATCAACCGTACTTTCACATATCATTTTTACCATTTAATAGAGCAAGGTTATTAAGAAGTACGGTACTTTAATAACATAAATTATACACCCGATTTGCGTCGCCCCTCCCCCTCCCCCGATAGATTTGTAATTACTGTATTCATCGATGTAAAGTAAGATGTTGCGTGTGATTTAAGAGGTCGCGTTCCATGCACTTTACTGTAAATACGTCTGATTTTGTTTGGAGAAAGTGTTTGGAACGCGAGAAAATCACATTGGACTCATACCAGGAATTAACATTAATGAGGTGGGAGGGTGTGAGTCGAATTGCTCGTGGGTATACGGGTGTTGATAACTTGATAGACGTCGGTGAAGTTTTGTAAAACTAAATTTTATCTTAGGACCATTTTAAGCTCATTAACACCAACAACAACAAAAATAACGAAAAACAACGTACACACCTTTGACCTTTACTGATCAATATTCATCACTCCAGGTCTGGAATAGAATGTTAACCTCTTAAATAATGTTATTAATGACGAAATCATTCTCCTGGGGATTCTAATTTTGTGGTCATAGTCTTTCTTTGGTCGTTTTTTCCTTCTCATTCTAGGCAGCCGATTCTCATGGCTTTATCAATTAAAACTATAGTGGGCACCCGTTAATCAGTTAAAACTGATGTGTGTTATAATTGATTGACATTGTGTTATATTTACGACCAGTTGCTACGAACAGTTGCTACTGCAGAAGGACTTACACGCAGAAAATATTAAACACACAATCCTATGCATAATGATCAACAGCACTAACCAGACTACTCTAAAGGTTTCGAAAATAATTTCGTCAACGTTTTAACAGAAAGTGGATGACACTTTGCTGCAAAACGCTTAAAATCTGCAGTTTGAACCATTTTTACAAGGTATACTTACTAATCAAACATAGGGACAGTTGTTAAGACCCCTAACCAGTCAGTAGTTGAAACAGCCTTTGAGTAATGAATTCGTCTGTTAGTCATTTTTACACAGTAGCATCTGCTGACATGTCTAACATGTGTTACGGAGTTGTAACACACTTCAGTTTATACTGATTAACGGTTGTCCCTTATCCACAGTACAAACTGATCAAGCCATGTACATTGATGTGTTCTAGGCTTATTTCATATTTTTTGTGCTTTTATGTTACCTTTTGTTTGTATTATAGTGCCTATATGTGATAACGTTTATTTTGACACTGTGCCCTTTTAAATAAATAAATAAATAATATTTATATTTATATGATAATGTAAATTTATTATAATATAATTATTATTATTATATTACATAAAGTACCATTTTTTGTGTTTTACTATTTTGTGTAATAAAACGTACTCTATTTTTATATAAAGAGTACTGTCCTTTTTACTGATAAAGTAAATATTTGGTAATAAAAAGAGGCTCATATGTTTAATAAAAAAACCAAAAACCAAATACTGGCAACTGTGGTAAGGAATTCACGTAGCATTTATTTGGTTGGAACGTTTATAGAGGTAGTTTCATTATTATTTCCCACAAATTTAAATCACATGACCTACTTTCTCACGATTTCTTGTGGCACCCATACAATCATTTCTTCTGCCTTCGTACGCAACATAAACGACTACACACCTTTATATGTATTTTCTTCTTCTGTAATACACTATGCAGTTGTTTATGTTATTATATGTTATCGTTCCATTTCTAAAGGGATACCCCACGGTGACCATTTTTTTCATTATAAAATATATTTTGTTAATTTTCTTTATCATAATGTGAAAGTTAGATCCCAGGAGCATGTTTAATAGCGATAATTCGAACGTTCAGGGAAAAGGTTATGTTTTATTAATGCATTTCGCAACAGCGCGTTGAGTGGAATGATTTAGTAATTGAACAGCAAATATCTTCTTTAAAATGCAATCATTTTTCTACAAGTGGCTTATATTATTTCTTAAAAAAAGAATTCTTTACGTAGCCTAAGAATATTACAATATATACGGTACACTGCGCGGATTGAATAGTGACACTTTAAATTCTTTATGGTGTCTTTTCTCGTAAATGCATTAAGTAATTATCCCCCATGCAGGTAATGTTTCGTGGATGTAAAAAATAAACGACGGTTATGCAATTTTAACAGTTAAACAACTTTAACATGCTTGTAGCGAACGTTATCATGCATGATGATGATCTCACAGGAAATTGGTATATTTAGGTATATATGCACGCACACACACACCCACACATATAACTAAATATATATATATATATATCTTTATATATATTTATATATTTATATCAATATATCAATATATATGTGTGTATATATGTATATATATATGTATGTATATATATATATATATCTTTATATATATTTATATCAATATAGATATATATCTATATCTATATATATCTATCTATAGTATATATATATATATAATATATATATATGTATATGTTTATGTAGGCTATATGTATATATATATATATGTATATATATATATAGTATATATAGTATATATATATATGTATATATAAATATGTATATATATATATATGTATATATATATGTATATGTATATATACATATATATATATGTATATATATATATGTATATATGTATATAAATATGTATATATATATATATATAAATATATATATATATATATATAGATAGATAGATAGATATATGTGTTCGGTATACCACTTTAAAAGTCAGTCTGCACGAGCCACGATGGGAAGAAGTCAATATTCTCAATGAAGCATCTGAGACGATCGTCTGCTACTAATGCAGTAAAGAACATCAAAGCCTCGTTCCTATAACTTCGAAAAGGAAATACTAGATAGACTGTACCCCTTCGGGTTAAAATGGGCGAGCTCATGTTTGCTTTATTGGATGTGAGAGGCAAAATAGCCGCGAGGGTGAGATGGAATTGGATATGAAGTAGAGGGAGATGCGGACGTTACCGTTGTTGAGGGGATTTAGTATTTTTAACCGAGAGGAAAAGAATAAAAGATCGTTCGGCGCCTTGGAGGATAACCGGAGGAAAGAGAAAAAGAAGAAAACCTAGGAGACTTCCGCTTCCAAATTAGATCAATTAAAATCAAAATAAAAGTCATTAACGAAATAAAAACGACATTTATTCGTCATTAATTTGCCTTTTCCTTTCTTATACTATTTCATTTGAAATTACTCCTATATCATATGAATTTGACTTTATTTGACTTTATTTACTATTTTTCTGTCGTTCCTCCCTTTTTATTTTATTTTTGCTCATAGTGATTATATTTTTATGACTTGTATCTACAAGCTGTAATTATTCTGGGTGCTTACTCTTTCTGATATTGCAGCTATTGGGAACATTTATACTTTCATTCTTGATTTTTTTTTTTTTTTTTTGTAAATGGCTGCATGGTTTTCTTGATATTTTATAGTCTTTTCTTATTTAGCTTATTTCTTTCAAGATCTATTCCCTGCGAACTCGAGGACGGGGGAAGTGGAATGGGTTTAAAGAGAAATGTTTAAGGTATAGTCTTTACTTCAATTTGTCTTGAAGCGAAGATGCTACAAAGTTATATGAGCAAACTCGAGAAAAAAACTTGAGAAGTACCGTACTTGCTGTAATTGAGACATCAAAAAAAAAATTATTCTGTAACTTGTTCTTTGGAAAAAGAAGAAGAAAGAGAGATAGAGAGAGGCCAATGACCATGTAGCCTATCGTGCAACGTATCATTATAGTTGCAGGCCTATATCTATAAAATAACACTGTATAAAGACGAAATATATGATATGTAAAGGATTGCCTTAACTTTGATATCCAGGTGGTGTGTACTATACCAAATTAAAATTTTTACAGGAGAATGACCATTTAAACAGTTGAGGTTCATCAGTAAAAGCGACTGGACCTAGGCTTAATGTAGTTTAATAATCCACCGACAGACCATTAGATCAGTTCCACAGATGTAACACAAACTCCAATGGGGACAAACAGACGAGCTTAATGGTCTCAAATGACTTGATTATAATCTGTTTACAAATTTGCCGAGGACAAATAGAGTTTTGATGGCTTTGAGCAATGATGATCCGTTTTGGTCGAGTTAGCACAGAAAGTTAAGCAACAATGGATTAACATTAACAATAAGGCCTCCATTGAGGAGATGAGTCATCATAAAGTTATAGCATAAAAGGGGCATTCCATAGATTAAACACATGTTAATGGCGAATAACTTAAAAACCGGAATTGCTTAAGAAACAAGAAACCTTTATAGCGCTCAATTTTGTTTCTAGTCATATACATATATATATATATATATATATATATATATATATATATATATATATATATATATATATATATTTATATATATATTTATATATATATTTTTATATATATATTTATATATATATATTTATATATATATTTATATTTATATATATATATATATATATATATATATTTATATATATATATATGTATATATATATATACATATATATATCCAATTTATATATATATATATATATATAAATACATATATATTGATATATATAAATATCCTCCTCTCTCTCTTTCTCTGTCACAATATAAAATACAGGTAGTTACCATGACATTGGATCGATTAATATGTTACGTCATTTTGCCATTGACTGAAAGGGATAAGAACATGGTTAACATGTTCTTAGAAGATGGATGTCTTTAGGCGCATCGCATCCCCGACTGACTTATTTTTGTCTCAGTATTGCGTCACATGTACGAACTCAGTCTTGTCAATATCACACCCACGAGGTGATTCGAGCCAAGGAGACACATCAAATATAAACAAAACAAAAAGGGGCTTATAAAAGAACGTGATTCTGGCAGTTTTTCCATTCAATTTCTTCCTTTACATTATATTAATCCACCTGGATTAAAAATGGCAATTATATAATTATGATATCAATACCGTGAAATATCTTTCAGCTTATTTTTTTGCTTTTTAATTTTTTAGTATATGAATGTAATATATTCATATCGCAAGGGATAGAAGTCTATAACCGCAACGAAGGAAAGCGAGCAAAGTGATTGAACTTTATGCCATTTGGTGATGTAAAGTAGATATTACAAAAAAAGATATATAATTATAAAACCAGTGTGCAGTCATGTGTAGGAATTGAATTTTAATCGAAGACGCACGTGCACTGAAATCGAAAGTTAAAATACTGACAAAAAAAAAATGAAAGTTTAAACTTTGAGATATTTATAGATTTATCATCCTGCGATTTAATGTAGTGTCGTACAAGAACATTTTCTTCTGTAAAGTTATTGTGTTGAATGATTCCTTATATAATTATATTTATAATTCCAATTTAGTCTCTGAAGAAGATCCTGCTATAGGATCGAAACGTCAGGCCAACTTACTTTTACACATAATTATATTTTATTTATATTTTTGTTTATAATGTATATGATGTAAGAATATATATGGTATAAGAATAACTACTGATACATATTGAACAGTGTGGGGAACGGCATTACCCAACCCCTTCTGCAGCGACGGCGACGGTGGGTGAATGAGGGAGGGGGAGGGGGTGTTACGTCGCGCTATACCTCAGAGTATGTAAAAGTTTCTTTATGAGCGTTCTCAATTTACTGAGTTGCCCCCCTGCCCCACCCCAATCCCTTTTGTATATTTTATTACGCAATTACAATTGCCTATTACAACGTTTAACGAAATATCTCAAATTACTTAGAATGGCAGTGATATATACAAAAGGATGACGTTGTATACAATAGCCTTTGTTATACTTTTGTCATTAGCCCTTCTACATGGGGGGATGGGGTGTCGTAGGGAAAGTGGGGACGTTCCCGACAGAATTTCTACCCCTTCCAGTGCCCACCCCCCACTCGTCCTCCCACAAAGAAGAAACAGATAAAATACAATAAAAAATAATATCAATAATAATATAAAAAAAAACAGTACCGTTGTGTTTGGCGTTCCATACGTAAATTCACTCATATATCTTTGAAGTTCACTAGGTGGTTTGTTATCCGTGACGTCATCTTCTCAAGACGTACACGCTCAACTGGGTGCCAGGTCAATGGTAACAGATTACGCCAAGTAATGACAGTAATGTACACAGGGGCATTACGGTATCGGTCAGACGTCCATTTAATAATAAACGACTGAGTTGTTAAAGAAAACATTCCCGCTATTTGATGCAGAGCTATGATCATGTAAAACGAAAGGCTAATAGTTCTCTTTTCTTTCTCTTGGTCTGGTTTGGTTTGTAAAGCGGTCGTTTGGGGCGACCGTTATACCTTTGCGCAGTGATAACATGTCTCTGTATTCGTCTTGTGAAAAGTCATACGGTACATTAAACGCACTGTGAACGTTTACCATCCGGGTAGCTACTACTCAAACGTCATCGGTATATTGGCTCCAAAATTTTAACAAGCTAAAACTTGCTAAAAAATATTTATGAAAATTTTACCTTTACAGGATCTCAAACTTATTTCCAGATATCGAGAAGTTTTCCAGTTCGAAAATGAAATGCTTCAAAATAAATTGAGGCTAGTAAATGCTTCTTAAAGTTGGAGCATTAGTGACCAGTATTTGATTTCCTAGCATATTCTCGGCCAACACTGATGACCTTTGAATCATATTAACTTATAGGCTACAGTCACATTTTACCCCCACCCCCAAACCATCCCCACCCACCCCACCCTCTGCCTCGCTATCTATCTACCCCCGTACTCCTATAAATCCTAACACGAATGAAATTACTCAAACACATTTTGGAGTTTGGTCTTATGGCTTACGTTCCTGATATATTAAAAAGCCCAGCTAAATTATTACTCACAAAAACATATTCAACATCATAAAACTAAGGGCATATCTACCATTTTGTTTTAATCAGGGAGTAATTATAATTCATTTTACTCTTATAAATTTCCGTGCTCCCAGATACTATTTCATATTATGGTAAACACCATGAATTTTTTTTCACTGTTTCCTGTCGATTAAATATGAAGACAAACTGCCTTTCCATTGGCTGTAACCCTGAGAACTTGTTTATGATAGAAATCAATATTTATTTTAAATCTCTGGCTTTGTCACATAATATATAGAGTAATGTGTTGTTGTGTAATTGTAGGGTATACTTTTGATAATGTTTCCCACAATCCCCTTCGAGGGAAAAAGAAAACCGCATTCTGGATTATTTAACAGGAGATTTAACGAAAATTGTTTCATTGACTGTATTAAGTTAATAGACGTCATAGCAACATGAAGAAAACAATATGAGAAAGACAGAATATACTGCCAAATTTCAAGAAAAAAATCTCTTATTCCTTAAAATTGCAAGAAAAGGAAATAACAGAATATTAAAGCTACAGAGATTCTTTCACAAGAACGATACTAGCAGATGAATTAAGAGGAAGAAGAAGAAGAAGAGGATGGAGATGAAGCCTGGAGAAGATGGATAAGTAATGTACGCCGCTGTCTCCAGCGGCGATGTAGGAGCAAGTAATACACTTGAAACTCCATCTAGTTTAGGCATGGAACTCCTCTGAATTCCTCTCTGATATACAGGTGCATCGAAGTAGGTGAAGGAAATGAAAAGAAAGGGACCTCTCTATCCCCCCCTGCTTCGAGAGGCTATCCTCTTGTCAGTCAGACATAAGGTTTCCGGTTTGAACACGAAGCAATGTTAAGGAAGTGGAAGATCAATAACCCTGTCTTAGCGGCCTCATAAGGTGTAAGCAACAGAACATAAAATCACATTAAAGGGAGAAACCAGAACAGCCCTGATAACAGACAGATCTTTATGTTTTGAAGGGAGTGAACGCTTGCAATGGTACTATTGAACACGCTGGAATTTTATATTTTAGTATGTCAACTTTTGAAGGCGAAATTTTACATCATTTTTTTTAATATATGTTTTAAATTTAATTTACAATATATTCTTTTCTTATTTAAGTTAAATATTTGGAATGCTCCTTTAAGACAATTCGATAGTGACGTCATGCCATTTGGTCCATTGCATAATTGGTAATATTTATCTTTTCTTACATTTTGAATCAACTTTTATAAACTCTATCAAATTAAAACAAATGTTGTTTCAGCTTTCAACAAACAATCCCATGGCTCAAATTCGATATCATTTGTCCTTGACAAAATGAGATTACACGCTCTGCTTTATATACGAAATGCATGATGAACAGCCCTGAAAGTTAGTACGCTAAAATATCAATAGTGCAGGCTACTATGAGACTTTTATGTTGAAAGGTTCATATAGTGGCTATGTACACCAAAATACAAGTACATACATGAAACTTTTGTTGTTGTTGTAATAACTGTAACGTATCAAAGCTGATTTGCGTGTGATTGCATTCATCCATTTGATTAAAGGTATGCTGTGTTGGGCCCAAATATGCTAGATATTCAAATACGGTCACCTTTGGTAAAAATATTCAACTGTTTTTATTACAACATTCGAGGAAATTGCCCTCACTGCAGACATTCGATCATCTTGTGTGTTCCTTAAATATGTCTGAGAACAATTTGGAGAGTAAAGACCTCCAGGAAAGTACTTTTTGAAAACTTCTAGCAATTATAGCGTGCTATAATTTTTGGCCTATACTGACTACCTTTAAATGCTTTTCGAAGGGTTGCTGACGTAATAGTCATCTGGCAACATGGAATTAATATAATAGTCGAAGCAAAGTAAAGATAAGAAAAAATAGCAACTAACAAATGGGGAGGTGAGGAAGGGGGTGCAAAATGTTATTCAGAGGTGACTAAGTTGAATATTTCTGACATAATTATACCTATTTTGAATACCTTAAGATCGAATTCCAAATAACATTTTTTGAGTTTTGGTGAAATTATAAACGGAGTGCTTATAATGACGACACCAAATATCGCTATGAACTTGTCAGTGACACACAATATACTGTCATAAATTCACCATAACGTAGTATACGCATCACTTATAAACTTATGAATCATGTTTAACATCATGTTTAAAAAGACTAGTCTTCAAAGAAAGGAGTTAATACCAATGTGGTCACTATAGTGAGAGCGCATCTTGGCCTTTTGCAATGGCAAAGATCATATGTAAACATTACACATTATAAATCGCTGAAGAGCTTGTAACATGATCATGTGTATTGTATCTATTCCCCCTTTCCAAATAAATCGTGAAACAACACTTCACTGAAAACTTAAATTGGTTCACCGACTAACAAAACGTTAGTCCATCTGGTGCCTCTCCCGACTAACATAGCCTTAGTCAGTTGCTATACCGACTAATTTATTCCTTAGTCAGTTGGATTTCTTAGTCGGTCATCTTAGTCCGTCAGCTTAGTCGATCAACAATTTCTTAGTTGGTAAATGTATATTAGTCAGTTACATTAGTTGGTGACATTAGTCGGTCTTTACCGACTAATTTATATGAGCCACCGACTAGTTTATAGCAGGTTTTACATTAGTCAGGATGGTGCCTCTCCCGACTAACCTTTCTTAGTCGGTATCGACTGACTAGTTGCACTGACTAGATTCACTGAAAGAATTAAATCCGACTAGTTTCACTGACTAGTATCACTGAAAGAAAAGAGAGCAGAAGAAACACAAATAATGTGTACGTTGGCAGTATTTATTTCTGATAAAACTTCTGATGTCTACAAAAGGCTGACTTTCGACAGATAGAGAAGAAATCACTGTAAATAAAATCTGAAAATCTGATTTTTTTTCCAACAAAGTTAAGACAAGTTAATGGATCAAACATGAATCGCAAAAGTATAGCACTGCACAATAATGCAAAGTTGAATCTTGGGCAAGGGTTCCTCATGACTTTCGTTTTAAAGTGGTACCCCAAATCGACACCAGTTAAGTCTTCACGAACAAAGAGTGTTTCTCTTAACTACAAATGGCCTCCCACTTGTCTTCAGGAAGCCAAAATCTGCACCATTATTGACCTGTGAACAGAAAATATGATATACGTGTAAGCACAGATACAGATATAGCACATGATAACTCACATTATCATAAACATACATTTACATTAAAATTTTATAACATATTGGGAGGTATACATTTAAATCTAGGTCCCTCAAATTATAAGCCAGGAATAGCAGCTTTACCAAATTATTATTAGCTTTGCACAGCATAACACCAAGTTATTTCTCAAAGCTTAATAATTATGTTAATCATGTTAATAATGATCCCAATAGACCGGGATCCCAGAGGGTTTGGTTAGCTGGGAAGGTAACCAATTGCCTTGTACATCACAATGTTCACAGTGCATTCCTGTATATGAAACCAGACGACTGGCAAACCGACTGTGGTGGGTGTGGCTGGGAGAGCAATTTTAAAGTCACCTGATAGCTAACCTAGAAGTACAATATGTCAGGTATGGCCCCAAGAGCAACAAATGGCCATTGCCAGTAATTATTGGTGGTGGGGTACCCCTGCCAGTGATCTATAATTGACCCCTCAAGGCTGACCTAGGTCAGCTCATGAGGTAACCACTTGAAACCTACGGGAAAATGTTGGTTAGGGCTTCAGATACAACTGATGGGCATTGCCAGTAATTTTTATTGGTGGGGTACCCCTGCCAGTAGACCCCCAAAATGCCCATCCCCCATTGACCTAGATGAGCTCATGATGTAACCAGTTGAAAACTACAGGAAAATGGTATCACTTCATATGTAAGGGATGGGCATACTGGAAATGCCCATCCTTACATATGAAGTGATACCTATCATTTTCCTGTAGGTTTCAACTGGTCAAATCATGAGCTCACCTAGGTCAATGAGGGGATGGGCATATTGGTGGTCTACTAGCAGGGGTACCCCACCAATAAAAATTACTGGCAATGCCCATCCCTTGGATCTGAAGTCCTAACCAACATTTTCCAGTAGGTTTCAAGTGGTTACCTCATGAGCTGACCTAGGTCAGCCGTGAGGGGTCAATTATAGATCACTGGCAGGGGTACCCCACCACCAATAATTACTGGCAATGGCCATTTGTTGCTCTTGGGGCCATACCTGACACATTGTTCTTACTTTGATGTGGTTACCATGAAAACTGATCTAGGTTAGCTATTAGGTGACTTTAAAATTGCTCTCCCAGCCACATCCACCACAGTCGGTTTGCCAGTCATCAGGTTTCATATACAGGAATGCATTGTGAACATTGTGATGTACCAGGCAATTGGTTACCTTCCCAGCTAACCAAACCCTCTGGACTCCCGCTCTACAGATCAGTGAAAATTTGACCAAACTTATGAAGCTTGCACGTAAATGATATACTAGACTGGTTTTTTTTTTAAAACAGGTTATGAAAAGTATCTTAAATATCATTAAACAGTTGGGTACAATAGATAAACTCACTCTTCCATCTTTTTTCTCTATGGTACTTGTTCCTTTGCTTTTTGGACTCTTGGATAAACTCTTTTGTTCTGCGAAGGGTACCAATATATCATCTTAAAACATGTCTTTAAGCCATATATAACACAGTTCTCCTCTTCTGTTGTTGCCTCCACACTGGTGTCGTACATCACAGGAAAGCTCACCCTTGACTTAGATATTTGGCTTTTCAATTCCTGCTGGAAGAAAGAAACAGCAAAGTATTCATCATTTGAAAAAATAAATAAATAAAGTTGTCACCACAAAGTTATGTGAGATTTGCTTCCACTATAGTCTCTAAAAACAATCCCAAAGTTTGAAGCAGACTGTATAAAGCTGAAAATTTGAACGAGAGTGTCATCACCATTGCAACCAGAATCAAATGCCCAGAATACAGAGATAATAAAACATGGGCTGAATCTTTGTTTGTTTTTATGATCTTTAAAAATATAAAATTTGAGAAACAGAAATGCACTGAGCCAACTTATTTATAGGCCTAATCGTTTTTAGTTGTTATTTTGCTTGCTCACATAACAAGCCTGTTTAGACCTAGGCTAGAGGAGAATCAGTACTTTGTTACACTAAGTTTGTCTTCGGTCGTTTTGATATAGTCTTACTAGTAGTACTAAAGTATATAATGGACCGGCGAAGACTAGAGAATACCCAGAGTTTTAGCAACTGCGTTAAACTGTATCATCTGATCTATTCTATTATTTACGCCAATGAGTTTTATTCAATCTAGGATCAAAAAGAGAAAACTAATTAATCTTAACCTTTAAACTTTGCTACTAAACAGATATGCTTGAATTACAAATAAATGTCAAAAAAACATCATAATCTAAGAATCGATGCATATACATATACATAAACAGAATAATTTGAATTCGCGCAAGTGAACCCTGCACTACATTGGACAGAAAAAAAACGTGCAATTAGACCAAACTAAACATACTAAATTTTCCGTTACTTCTACATAAAATATCAATACAAATACAACAACTTACTCTTTTGGCAGTATACTAAAAGCACATGTTATAATAACCTCAGACTATCAAGCTTTCCTGAGAAAAAACGGTTAATACTTCTTACAGTAAACAAGTCGACCGTGAAGGAATGTCGCAATTGTTTCCTGGGCGTGACCGGAAATTAAATACTAAAAAATGATAAATGAAAAGGTTAAATAGAACTGAAGCGTGCATCCTGACTGCTCGCAACATATAATACCGTTGACTAGACAACATAATTTGTTCAGCCTACTGTGACTGTACGTTTGAAGGTCTAGCCTTGCTTATTCAATATCACAAAGCCTACCCATTTAGATTCACATGGGAAATTACAGGAAATCTTTACCAAATGAGTGTAGACTTCAAATAAACTATTGAGCCTTATAGTTCCAGCATTTGTTTGGGAATAAATAAGAAGATTATGTGCCACTGTTCAATCTAGCCCAATACACACATAACACATTGTTAATTGGTGTTTAGGATGCACACTTTAGTGTTGAGAATGCACTGCAGTACCCAGTAGAAGCCTATAGGCTACTCACTGTCATTGCACTTGTGCATTGCGAAACGCCAACGTGACAACGGTAGCGTTACACTAACCATAATACAGTACTAGTGCCAGTGGCCTAACAATTAACATTAATTTTACCTTCAAGTTAAAGGAATAACAGGTAGGCCGATGCATGATGCAGTTAATACCTCCATTCTTCTAAAGACCTTCTTGGGTGATTTACGGTTGAAAGTTGCTTAGAGTGATCGTATGAAACTATGCCAAGCCCAGCAAGCTGCCGTTGCCTCTCGGTTTCCAAATTGAAGTGAATCGAATTGGGTTAAAATACATTAGTCCGTCGACACCGACTAAGCTACGATTATGGCGTAAATCGGGTGTCCGTATCGTTCTTAGTCCATGGGTTAAAATACCTTAGTCCGTCGCCACCGACTAAGCTGCGATTATATTTTCCTTAGTCAGTGTAAACTAACTAAGAAGCAGCGATGAAACGAAGATTTTTGCTAGTCCGTGTGCATTGACTAACGTTACAGACTAATTTAACGTTAGTCCGTGGCAATATTGACTAGTTTATTTTTTCAGTGTTGGCGTATAAGTAACATCTTCATGATCATTCTATCACAGTCTCGATGTAATAAGCATAATATGTGGTTGATAGTGGATCAAGTTATTTGGCTTTTTGGTGCCCAGACTTTTATATCTTGGTTAACTTTTCTTTTAAAATTCTTGAAATTACTCTTCAAAGTGTCAACATTATAGCCGATATTACGAGTCAAAGATACCACACAATCAGTACAGAAGATTGTACACTATGTAAGAAAAATCGTTTTGTGTTGATGCGTTTCTGTTGTATAACTGCCTAACATAATGTAGGCCTATAACATCTAGGCCTACATGTATGGGCATAATCCCACCTGCATGTGCGGTATAGACTATCTTGATGAATAATAACTAGCCTATACCTTACTATGTCAACTGTTAAAACAAAAATCTATCGAATTTGTAACAAATTGTTAATAAAATATTCTCCTTCTTCTCGTTACTGCGTATATTGCTGATAGTTTTTATCAGCCCGTCTTACCAAATGTCAATTGTACACCGCGGCGTTGTTGTGTTGATTTAACATTACTATGCTACCCAGAAGGTTCGTTTGATCCAAATGACTAAAAGGGTGTTTCAAATACCCTCGCTAACTTCGTTATAGTTTGGCGGCCAGAAAAGAACTGTTGCAATTTGCCTTGAAACCATTCTCTCCCTTCTTTTTCTTCTATATCAATTAAAGGGTTCCTAATCAGAATAAAATTTAGTGTCATTTGATTGGAAGTATGGAGATTTTTCTCTTATAGTTCGACGTGATAGCTTCAACCCCATTTAAATTAAAATTGACGAAAATTGTGTGCCACTTAAGGGTTTGAATTACATAAATATGTGATTATATATATATAATTATATAATTACATATATATATATATATATATATATATATATATATATATATATATATATGTAATTATATAATTATATATATATATATATACATATATGTATATATATATATGTATATATATATATATGTATATATAAACACATATATATACACACATATATATATATATGTTTATATATATATATATATATATATAAACTACATTAATATTGTTATTAATTTGAGCGCTAGATATGTATATATATATGTATATATATATACACATATATATATACATAACTATAATATAACTACATTAATATTGTTATTAATTTGAGCGCTGTATGGATGTAATCGGATCCACTATAACATTTTTTTCAAAGTGAACGCCCTGACAGAATGATAGAAATATAGATATAGATCTACATTAAGTGAATGTAGTCTGCTCCACAGAGACTCGTATCATTGACACTATATTTCCTTTCAGTTTCTATTGTATCTCTCCTCATCATAAATACAGACATAAGAAGTGGTTTGCAAAGTCTCCGCTGTTTACATACCCTGAAGAGTTCTTCATCTACACTGCATATATATAATGATATATATATATATATATATATATATATATAATGATATATATATATATATATATATATATATATATATATGCATATTCGTGCTAACAATTAAAAACTTAAAATATATACGTGCATCCTCTAATAGCACATAAATAATGCATACCCTGACCAAGTAAGCGGGGAGGGGGGAGGGGCATAGAGGGAAGAAAGAGAAAATCAATTTTATTACAGTCGATTTGATTGGGTGCTGTAATGCGGCCCTATTCATCATCTCTCCACGTTTAGTACGTCACACTTCACTTGTATAAGCTAACAAAAAAAAAACAAGTCTGTTGTAGTTGTTAATTTTTCGTAACCAAGAACCTGTCGACTATTCGCTTGAACAACTCCCCCACACATTACATAAGTTGTGTTCAAATTTTTCTACCCTTATGACGTTATTATCTAATTAAGGGACATGTTACAATGTTACGGCATCCATATTTGTCGTTAAATGTTAATACTAAACTTTGTGTCTATATCCTGAAGCAATCAATTACCTAGTATGCTAATTTCATGCACGATTATGAGCCGTTCATAAATAATTTATGCATTGATTGGTTATCAAGACCCCGCCAACCCAAGGAGACATGGTTAGAGTTTAGTGTATGGATTATCTCATATATTCGTCGTTTCCAAGTAAAAAAAGAAATAAGGAAGATGTAGCAACGATGTCAGAAAGAAATTTTATTAATTTTATAATATTATTTATAAATTATTATTATTGTCTTTTTTATAAAATTTTTAAAGAAATTTTAAGGAAGAGAGAAGATAAATTGACAGCCAATATTATGATAGATTAAGGTTCTAAATAAATTCCTATCCACAAAATCCGGTATTAATTTGTTTTCTGTCTGATTCATGAAATATCAATTAGCCATGCATCAAGTAAGTTGGCTTTTCGATGACCTATATATTTAATTATTAATTAGTTGTAAAATAGTTGTTACCTTCCTCTCAGCCCCAGAGCGATGCTGATGATAACATCTCAACTGTTCACTGGTTTTTGGGTCAAATAACCGAGAAAGTTTGCTTTTTGGTCGATTTTTTTTGGGTAAAACTTTGTACACGTTTATGTGATTAATAATACCTAAATACAGTATACCAAGGTTTTCTGGGCGACAATTTGATTAGAAAATTGAAATCAATCGTTTTTAAATTGATCCGCTAATCATTTTAGCGATATTCGAGGGAAGAGAATAAGGTTTCTCTCTTCAACTCAGTCTAACCGGATGCCGAATGAACATCCTCTCGAATCCTTAGGCACGGTTTGGGTGCCCCTCCCCCCCCCCCCATCGCTATATTAATTTGTTTGCAGAGACAACCCGACAAACGAAGAGTTGGTATGTCCTGCCTAGGAATGTTCACAGAGGCCCCTTGACCTTGAGTTCCCTTAAAATTTGTGGCCCCTGGACATTTGCCTCTTCATTAGGTAAATTAGGGGACCTCATGTCCGAATTAGGTTCACTTAACAGCTCACGAACTGCCCTATTATCCAATGGGCAGGAGACGCATCCTGCCTGGGGGTGTGGGTTGGGGCTGTGGGGGGGGGGTCCGAATGTCAGTGGATTGAGAGGCTCCTGTGCTCATCACCATAGCAACCAGGATGTTGTCTGATGAGCAGATAAGATACATATCAAATCTGTGAACAGTTCCAATCGCGACATACCAGCCTATAAGGTTGTAATACATATTGTATGATACAACAATACGATATAACCCAACGTCTGTTCCGGTTTCGCGACGATATAACGAACGTCCTAGTACACGGTTCTTAGCGGTATATATATAGTTATATACCAACAGTACATCGAACTATTTCTACAGTTTACAATGATGCAGTTGTGATGACCTTCAAAAAATAATAGCTGTGTTTTTTGTTTTACTTTTTATTATGTAGCATTATGCGAATTTACGTCTTTGGTAAACATAACCGTACCGCAGTGTTCAACCTTTAGATAATATGCTATATATAGGTTCTATGTCTAATAAAACTAAAAGTAGTAAGTCTCATAAAAAGAATATGCGTTCATATTTGGAGGAATCGACTTGAATATATGCCATTTTCTTAAGAAAAGTCATTATATTTTTCTATTCAAATCGCTTATTATCTATATTCCATATTTTAACTGTTATTCACCATTTTCTGGGCATGGCATTTCCTTTATTAGGAAAGACACTTTCTGATGTCTTTGATGAAAAGATGAACACAAGGAAGAACGGTAGTTGCACTTCTTTGTATTTTGAAATTAATATATTCTTTTAAGTATACTTTTTATAGACTGCGTGTGAAGTTTAACAAATAGAGGAGACAACCACGTGTGTGTATATATATATATCTATATATAAATATATATATATATATATATATATTTATATAAATATATATATATATATATATATATATATATATATATATATATATATATATATATATAAATATATATATATATATATATATAAATATATATATATATATATATATACATCTATATATATATATATATATATATATATATATATATATACATATATATATATACATCTATATATATATATATATATATATATATATATATATATATATATATATATATATATATATATATATATATATATATATATATATATATATATATATATATATATATATATATATATATATATATACTTGTGTGTGTGTACTTGCTTCTTCCTCATCACCATTGCTTCACTTAATACACTAATAAACTGCACACTGTGGCTCAATAACGAGCAACGTACTGAAAACAAAGGTAAACTTCCACTGGAGTTTCGCATGTTTTATTATTATTATTATTATTTAATTAATCTCTTCCGTGAGGCTTTACAGTATCCCTGTTATATATAGATTCTGTCTGGAGGACACTGAAAAGATGAAGGTCTATTTCACGTTTTAATTGAAAAAAGGGTGAATTATTTAGAGCATGAAGATCAATCTAAGTTCATGAACCAAATTGTCTTAATAGGATTTTTAGGTATATTTATTAAAAAAAGTGCAAACTAGATTTTTCAGGGTCGTGTTAGGGTACTAACCTTAAACAAGGTGAAAATATGTGTATGTATATATATATATATATATATATATATATATATATATATATATAGGCCTATATATATATAGGCCTATATATATATATAGGCCTTTATATATATATATATATATATATATATATATATATATATATATATAAATATATAAATAAATAAATATATATAAAGAAATAAATATATAAATAAATAAATATATATAAAGAAATATATATATAAAGATATATATATATATATATATATATAGACACGATGGAGGTTATGTTCTTTCAGGTAACTCTATCTTCTCGTATCTCTCCTAGAAGCCTCTTTAAATGAAAGCCAACACGTCAGTCTTTTTGTTAACAAGATGTTACCGTCGTGGAAGCCTTTATGAATACTCATTTTTTTTTTATTATGTTGTATCGTCGAGATTTTCTTACGTAAGGATATGCAATTCATTATCTTGTCGGATGAAATGTCTGTGAAAGTGATACCATGCCACTTCCGCGTTTGTCAGTTAATTCAAATCTTTGTCATCTTCCGTATGTGTTAAATCGTATAAGTAAAGGTACAATATGACTTCTATATATCCATATAGAGAAGGTATAGCAAATTCAATGTAAATAAGGCATACAAATCCGCGCATAGTGTTTCCCCAAAAAATTAACAAATGGCGACTTTTGGGACCGCCAGCGATTTTAGAGTTTGTAATAGCAAATAGAATTGGGTATTGTGTTATTTTGGTTATGGTTCAAGTAAATACAAAAACAGCGAAACTATGGGAAAATCCCGTCCTGTGTAAATTCACTGACCAAAACTTCGCTCTCTCACATAGCTAGAAGTGTTCTTTGGTCGTGCTATGCGAAACTGAAGGGTACCCTGATGGATATGCCAACCCTCTTGGGCTCGAGACATCTGTAGATAAGGGCAAGGCATATGCAACATACCAAAATAAACTTTGTAGTCATTCGTCGTGACTGTGACAAATGACGTGTATCGTTATTGACTCATACTTCATAAATAATTTAAATTTAATTGCTAACAAGAAAAATAGTGTTCAAATTTGAAGCTTATCAATAATTATGGTTTGAAAGTGTAATTTTCGCAACAATTTTATAATTATAATCATAAAAATTTAATCGCAATACTCATGTGTATGATATTTTATATGGTGAAACTTGATATTTTGTTGACGTGAATGTGGTGACTCTTAAAATATTCTCTGGGGTAGTTTGTTAGAAAACCTTTGAAATGATTTTAATATCGACATTTTATCAGCTATATACTTCGGATAACGTTATTTTTAGGACAGAAATTGAAATACTACTAAAATGCAATTAAACTAAACGGCAAAATTCTGATGACAAAAAATTAAAACAATTACATGAAAAAATAAATAGTAAAAAATAAAACAGAAAATGAGCATGAAAATTTATTTTTTTCATTTCACAGAACTTTTTTTCAGCTTTCGTTTTGTTGCAGCACCTATTTCTTAAGAATTTGATCCAAATATTGTTCACGTGATAAAATATAAATATACCTCTTTAGTGACATACTTTGTTTAGACAACTCGAATCATTAATGTAAGAATGTAAACAGTCACGTGAGATTTTGGATTTTAAGCATGCAATGGGGCCTCTTTCTGATAGTTTACTATTTGCTGCCACCAATACAAATGAGTACCAGTATTCATTAAAAGAGAATGGCGATAGGGACCAAGTTGACCAGTCTTACATCACAAAATCGTGATGTTTCAAAAAAAGTAAAATTTATATTTATCTTCCGCTCATATTGCCAAATTTAGTCTGTCCATAAACTGCACTGAATTATTTAAATGTAGGTCGGAGGTTACCTGGATTAAAGACATGCACTATATATGGCGTAACCGAATGGAAATACAATCGAGATGTGTGGTTGGGTGTCGTTTTATTAGAAAATCATAGTGCATTTACCTTAACAAAAATGTCCAAAGAGACATGTATTTAAATATTCATCGAAGGAAAAGAAGCTCCCAGAGGGATTCGAGTTTCTTTCCAGTAAAGAAAAAAAAAACGCAAATTGATTAAAAGCATGTTTTTCTCTTATTTCATTTTTAGTTTGACTTGTGTTAAATAATTTCGAGGAAGAATGTCCTATTGGTATTAAATTCCCAGTACACGATATATATTTTTTCTTATTATTATTTTTTATGGAGAAAAACGTATTTTAATTGATTGATATATCGCTAATTGACTAACACACGCCCAGATCAAATCAGTTAGGTCACTTCGAGGCTGTATACACTTCAAAGCCTATTTTGGTTATTTGATAATCCCTTTAACTGATTTCTTTTAATTTGCGAAAGATTTTAAGAGCTAAATCGAATGCAAATAACTCACCTTATCCTATCGTTTACTTTATTGACATCTCTACACGTGGTAAACAATTACGATTATTTACACACTCTCTCCGTTCTTGTAAGTAAGTGCCATGTGGGAGTGCCATTTTCCTCAGTATTGACTGATGTTCCCTAATGACCGCCTACACCTCTGCTTTTTGATTGCGATGACTGTACTAATAGCATTCCACAGCTTTCTTCACACAAACACATTCAGTGCCGTTAATTGCAATGATAATTATTATCGCGTATAAACTTAACAACCCGTACGAAATCTGTCTATGTTCGTTTGCTTATAGTTTGCCTATAGTGACCATTGACAACTCATTATTTACATACTTGTATCATGACACATTCCTACATATATAAACACATGCAACTATTCATCATTATGCCAGACCGGATTAAACCCACTTTTAGTTTGGTTAGGCTGCAGCCTTTAAGGCAATCGTGTGTTTTAGGCTCGATCAATCTAACAGATTCGGTCAGATCTGACCCACTGGCAGGTCGTTGGGTGAGAGTTGCTTCTAGGGATTATTAAACTTTGCTTTTTTTGGGGGGAGGGGGGGCATTTCTGGTGCAAAATATGGTATTGAAACAAATTCATTTTTACAGCTCCGTTATCGGCAAGATACCCCGACCCGGATTTTTTTTCTTTTCTGGACAATGTAAATTTTTTTTGAGGACTTACATCAATTGACAATAACACAAAGTTATATTTGTCAAATTATCAGGGTTTGTGTCTTTGATATACGTGCAATATTACGGACAATGAATTAATGTTGCCATAAAGTGTGGCCCTTCCATCGCATTATAGCATGATGGGCTCAAGATACGCTCAATCCGTGGTATTGGTACTTGAACATAGTTTTGTTTGCATGTACTTTTACCTGTTTTCTCTCATGACCTTTCACACCGTTCCACGTACGCAATGAAGCAATTCAGACCATAGCCTATACACACAATGAAGATGCACTTTTTACTACTACAAATTCATTTAGGCTTGTCTGCACGTTTACAATACAATTAACTTTTAATGACATGCTAACACCTTGTCAATGAAAAACCCTATAGAGTGACGCATGTCACAAATTCTCACGCAGGCCTTAGTAGATCACATCCATTGTTAGTCGGTCAGTTATCTTGTTGATATTTATAAAAGCCTACACACAATAAAGTGTATTAAAGCCATTAGATTTCTCCTATTCGTTTATCTGGTTCCCTGATGACCATCCATGGCACACCTTATAAGGCTTCTCGGCCTTTTGGCTAAGACCATGTGTAGTATCTGTTCCCATTTCGAGGAGAATCGTGATACACACCTGACGATGATCACACAGGGCACAGTCTTGATGCAAGGGGACTGGGGTCGAGAGCGAATCAGTCGTTCGGTAGTTTGTTTTTTCGTGCCCAGGTTCTATCCTAGGTGACTTTTCTTAAAAGGGATAACGTGTAGTGTTCGGCCTTTTGGCTAAGATCGCTGTGTGTACTGCGCTTGAACTGCCTTATTCAGAACCACACTAACGTCAACTTTAGTGTTATAGTTGTAATAATGTTTGAGTTTACGCAATTTAACTTATCAAGATATAGGAAGTGTATAATGGATGATGGAATCAGGGGCGGTGGGAGAAGGTTCAATGGTGGGGGGGAGGGGTGAGGGGAGGGGTATTTCATTGGATGTTTGTGTTTCATTAATCAACACAAAACCATGTTCTACGGCCCACTATAGTGACCAATACATGACAATGTTCCACATGAACACAAGCAATCCCCCACCACCCCCATCCCAACGAACATTCTTCACAACCACATAAATAAGGAAAGATATAGAAAATAATAAAAAGAAGTTACTTTTGCCGGAAAGTTAGCGAAAAACAACGACCTTGCATAACTTCATGAAATTATTATGGATATACAGCCTAAAACGTCAACGTTCAAGTTTTCTTGTTGAAAACGCAAGGAGACTTTTCATTGATCTCAACACACTCATAGACCGCAGACACCCACACATATGCTGATGCCATTTGGGTGTTTTAGTATGTAACGAACTGTAACAATCGTAAGTGTATAGAAGTACGTGAACACTTCCAATCACAACCAGCATGATTTTAATTAGTATATTTCCTTCCAGTATACCAGAGAGTTTTTAATTCCGAGAAATTTATGAATTGACTTTTTTAACCAAAATGTCATAAACAGTCTTCATAGTCTTCACATTGATTTATTTCAAACACAGGTGTTTTTTTCTTTTTGTATTTTCGTTCTTTCTTTCTTAAAACGCTAAAGATTTCGAAATAATTATTACTTCAATAGAGTGACGACTCGATTGAGCGTTATAAGTAAATAGAGCAGATTGAAGCTTTGTGTCAAGACAGACTTTAATTGTCTGCCAATTGTCGACATATAGTAAGCAAACATTGCGGTTATTACTTGACGTAAACTTACCAGACTGTTATAGCGATATATTGCGACATCAAACATTAACCAATGCATTATGTCTGAATATATCGTAAACTAAGTGTGACTTAGTCCGCGTAGAGCATGCATGCATGGAAGAACGTTCGTGGTAGAATTAGTTATGCTGTCCCAAATGAACGAACAAGTCAGATGAACTTGTGGTTTGACATCGAAAAATAAGGACATAAAACGAGAAAAGTAAAAAATGGGAGAGGGAAGGAAGGAAATGGAGAGAAAGGAAGGGGAGAGTGAGGGCATTGGGGAGGGGGGTGGAGGTGGAGGGATGAATATGGGAAGGAGCATGGTAAGGGAGAGAAAGAGGGGATTTAATCCAAACTGTTGCTTTCTCATAAATGAAGGCGTAAAATTGGGCAGCAAGATAATATTTTCGTGACATTTCATCGTCAAAGTGTACATGGGAAATGAAGGAGGGTGCGTTTGGGATCAGTCGGTAACATATGCTGTCACAAAGAATGCATAAAAAATGGTTGACAAATGTTCGCATGAACTTCATCGTCTAAACAATCACATCATTCCTCACTTTTTACAACACACTACATACAGTATTTAAGTTCAATTTCCTAAAAATGTCACTGAGAAATCTTTTGTTTACCCAGACTTGTCGTGCGATTACAACAACGTGATTATATGTCTACAAATGCAAGCAGAATTGCCCTGGATATGCCGGGGTACGAGTTACCTCTTCTCCGGTACTCATCCTCATAGTTTCTACCTATATGGTCCGCGTACTCGAAGACTTCTTGAACTCTAATATAGAAACTAGCAAGATAAAGTACACGTCCTCAAGTCTTGCACTCGTACTCAATTTCTACTTGTACTCATACCAGACTTGTACTGAATCTACGCTTGTACCCGTATTCTATAATAGTTGTATGTACTTGTACTCTCCCTCGTAAATTTGTACTCCTAATCGAGGCATGCTGGAATCTAAAATTATAAAATACCGAGTACTAGTGCGAAATTAAGTACTCGCACTCGCTCTGAGATCATTGTACTCGTACTACGTAATCATACCAAAGTACGTATACGTGTACTCAAGCTGTTGTACTCACACTCATGCTGTTGTACTTGCACTCATGCTGTTGTACTTGCACTCATGCTGCTGTACTCGCACTCATGCTGTTGTACTCGTACTCATGTTGTTGTACTCGCACTCATGCTGTTTTACTCGCACTCATGCTGTTTTACTCATACTCATGCTGTTGTACTCATACTCATGCTGTTGTACTCGTAGTCATGTTGTTGTACTCGCACTCTTGCTGTTGTACTCGTATTCGTACTCGTACTCATACTTTTGTACTCTTACTCATGCTGTTTTACCCATACTCATGCTGTTTCACACATACTCATGTTGTTGTACTCGTATTCATGCTGTTATACTCATACTCATGCTGCTTTACTCGTGCTTATGATGTTGTTCTTGTATTCATGCTGTTGTACTCGTGCTCATGCTGTTGTACTCGTACTCATGCTGTTTACTCGTACTCATGCTGTTGTACCCGTACTCATGCTTTTCGGAACGTTTTCACTGTCAACATGATGATAGAAACCTTCCGACCTGAAAACAAGTTTCATCCAAATTCACAAATTTAGTACATTTTCTTCAATATTTGAAAGTTAATCGATCACAAAGTCAGCTAAAATCTAATTTGGCCTTTTTTTTCATGAGACCTCAACGCTGACAGATTCAAACTTCTTGGTAACACATAGTGTAGGCCTACATATTGTGTACATGCCTCGTATATTGCTCAAAAGGAGCTAGGACTTAACTTAGATTGTTAAGCTACTAGCATTTCTTTACATAGCTGTCGACTGAAAGCAGCTGGTGATGTTAATAAAACACGAAAATTATTTTTTACATCTGCAAGTTCAAAGAATATAAGAGCCGGAAATGAGAAAGCTAAAAGCCGCAGGCTTCGACATTTAAAAAGATAAGAAAGTGAGAACGCATATATCGCACAGGGTTTATATTGCGTTAAACGTTTTTTAACCGTTGGCGATGATTATAAATGTGAAAAACCAACTTGAGAAAGACAGGTAGGCTACTATGAAATAAAGGTAGAGAGAGACAACACGAACCATGAAAACAGATACGTTATTTCATTTGTCATGTGATAGGGAAACTTGCATAGAGGCCGGTAAGGGTGTGGGTGGGTGGATGTATGATATGGCGGGTGGATGGGTGGGCAGGTACGGGATATGCGGTAGATTATGGATAGGTGTATTATCGCGCGTGACTAACATGAATGTCCAGGTTTCATAGTTGTTATTAATTTGTTGAATTAAAAAATCATCATAGTCATAATCATACTACGTATACGCATTTGTTGAAAATTGTATTCGTTCTTTCCCAAAAAGTATTTCTTTTCCAAAGTCATTAATGTACTACAAATTGTATTACTCGTGGCTTATGCTTGGTTAGGCTTTAATGACTTTACTATAGGCTATACTGTAGACTGTATTGACTGTACTTTGTTGTACTATACATGGCTCTACTGTCTCTATCATAGTAGGCTATATTGTTGACTGTGTTATAGTAAGCTAGCCTTTAATGACTGTACTATAGGCTATATTGACGGTACTATATTGTACTACACGTGGCTCTAATGTCTATCACGGTAGGCTATATGTTGAATGTGTTGTGGTAGGCTAGGCTTTAACGATTGTATGTATTGGCTATATTGTAGGCTATATTGATGGGACAATATTGTACTACACACGGCTCGACTGTCTCTATCATAGTAGGCTATATATGTTGACTGTGTTATTGTAGGCTAGGCTTTAATGACTGTACTATAGGCTATATTGACGGTACTATATTGTAATACAAGTGGCTCTAATGTCTATCAAGGTAGGCTATATGTTGAATGTGTTGTGGTAGGCTAGGCTTTAATGATTGTATGTATAGGCTATATTGACGGCACTATATTGTACTACACATGGCTCGACTGTCTCTATCATAGTAGGCTATACATGTTGACTTAGTATTGTAGGCTAGGCTTTAATGACTGTACTATAGGCTACATTGTAGGTATATATATTGACGGTACTATAGTAGGCTGTGTTTAATGTATCATTGGTATCTTGGCTATTGTGTAAGCTATATTGTACTGCACAGGACTCTACTGTCTCTATCATAGTAGGCTATAATGATTCTATTATGACATTAGTTATGTCTCCAATCAGTCCTAAGCTTTTCATATGAAGAATATTTCTCCTCTCAATATTCCCAATGGATAATATGTAAGCTTTGAAATTTCACGACATATTTTTTTCTCAATAAAACGTTCATGGTCAGCAGAGTTGACCTGGTCCTAGATTTTGCCATTTTTGACACTACATCCTCCTATTTTAATACCTTCTATTCGTCGTGTGAAACCAGATTAAAGAGTTTGACACATTATACCATAAAATCCTGTCTTCGTGGTCTTAATGAGAGAGACTTCAAACAGCGTTCAAATATAGATTTCAGTACAAGGGCAGCAGTAATTACACGTTGGTCAGTGTTAAAGCATGATAGTGATTTGTAGCGTTAAATTTCTACAGATATTTCAGATATACAATGCCACCGAATTCATATCAGCATTATCAGCTTTGTGTTTGGTTAATGAAAGGAACAACATACAGACACTCAAATAATATTGAGCTTGATTGGAACTAGGCGTCTATCTGAATATGACATATATTATCACTCATAATAATATTATATATTATTCTGCCAATATAAGTTATATATTTGGATTTATGTCCGTACACATAATTTATAATGGGGGGGAGGGGGGGTGAGTTGACCTAAGATGAAGGGACTATTTGTGTAATTAAGGGTGCTTGGATGCAAAATGGTCATTTCTTTTGCAACCAAATCGATCTGTTTTGTGACATTTAACGCAAGTAGTGTTATCATCACCCGTTGCACAAAAGACCCTTCTCTCCGTCCAGGGATCACCCCCTCGAACCCCACCCAGCTTTACGGGCCTGGGTTGTATTACTAGTACTATTACATTATTTATTCATACTGATGTCATACATTCGTTCTTCCTCCTGTGTGTTTGTGGTTTGGGGCCGATGAGGGGCCGGACGTTAGCTATTTCGTCACAAATTATATTTCAGAAGTCAGAAGAAATAATAAAAAAATATCAAAGATATTTGTCTTTCTCACACGTGCCCTGCCTAGATTTCTGTTGGTAAATGTTACTGGCAAAGGTGGTTTACCTTCATCAAAACATTAGCCAAATTTGCTGTCTAAATAATGTGTCAAGTTCTGTCAGATAATGAACCGGTATTACGCAAAGAAAGAACATTAATATTCGAAAAAAAAATGAAAAGAAAGATCTAATGTTTTACAAGAAGGAAGAAGTTTTAATCATCGTTGGATGGATTAAAATCCATTAATCATATTTTGAATCATGCTGAGACACATCCTCATTTCCAGTTAATATAATAATAATGATTATTCAATTAATTCTTTACCAAACACGTGAAAATGATTCGAAATGAGATTTTAATAATTAATGTGATATGCCGCGTTGCTGTTTTTTTGTTATTACAAAATCTTTAAATTTAATGATCACAAAATTATTTATTCATTTATTAAGGTAGATTTTACAAAAAAAAAAAAAAAAAAAAAAAACACAATAACGAGATTACTTCGAATACAACTACTTTCTTCATATTCAGGTTAGCAACTGATATATTACTCAATAATATATTAAATACACCAACGTACGGGATAGAATCCAGTGAGCCCAAGGTTTGTAGCGGTAGAGGAAGAGGTTACTGAAGGGGCCCAAATTTACTCTTCTAATCAACTTTCAACATTTGTCAGTTTTTTTCACCTTTATACCGCCGAAAACATTCAGATTATTTTAAGACGTTTTTCTCCCTTACGGGGTCCTCTAAGTGTAACCATGCACAAGTATAGCTAAATGTCTTCCATCGCAATGTTTTTGTCTGCTTCAGTGATAAAGTAGTGATAAGTGCTTTACATTATTGAAAGAAGGAAAAGGAACGTGTAAAATACACCCTTTATTCTCCACCCCCCCCCCCAAAAAAACAAAAAAACAGGGGTCCAGTTAAGTACTTAGTGTAATCATTTATGCGATGAAATTAAACCAATTGTATGAACCTCTCAAGGAGCAAAGAAATTGTTCTGCTACAGTGATAATGTAAGTGGTAACTGCTGCATTATTCAAACTAGCGAGAGGCACGTGTGAAATACTCCTCTCACAACCCCCAAAAGGGGGAAAGCTATTTACCAAGTATTTAGAGTAATCGTTTGGCGATGGAATTAAACCAAGTATAAACCTTTCAAGGAGCCAAGGAATTGTTCTGCTACAGTGATAATGTAAGTGGTAACTGCTGCATTATTCAAACTTACGAGAGGCACGTGTGAAATACTCCTCTCTCAACCCCCAAAAGGGGGAGGGCTATTTACCAAGTATTTAGAGTAATCATTTGGCGATGTAATTAAACAAAGTATGAACCTTTCAAGGAGCCAAGGAAATGTTCTGCTACAGTGATAATGTAAGTGATAATTGCTGAATTATTCAAACTAAGCAAAAAAGGGACGTGTTACATTCACCTCTCAACCCCCCCCCCCTCCAAATAAATAGGGGGAGGGTTATGTAGTAAGTATTTAGTTTCAGCATTTGGCCATGAATTTAACCATGCATGAACATTTAAAGGAGCAAAGGAAATGTTCCTTTTTATCCTATAGTCCCTGTTGTGTATATGCCTGTTAGCAAGTTAGTGAAGTTACCTAAATTAAAACGTTAATGCAGCTTTAATGAGGTTTGAATATGTTCCTGATTGATGTTGCCATGGTTGTGTAGGCCTGTTAGCATGATTCGCGAAGAAACCCATGTTTTCTGTTTTAAAAGGTCGTACAATATATTCCTGTTTGATATTTGAATGATGCTTTAAAGTGGGTCTTGTTTAATACTTTAATATTACCTCTGTCTTCAAAAGCATAAATCTTAAATTTATTGTAAAAATAATAAATCAACGCTTCTTTTACATCAGATTGGATCTTAGTTTCTGTTTCATTGATAATGTGTCGCTCTTTACGTTAAATTTCAGAAAAAAAAAACTGAATGTTGCTTTAATTATTGAAAGTACTTTGCCTTCCTGACCTGACCAGCAAACTTTAAGACTTCTTCCTCTTATAAATGAAGCGAACAATGATCTCACTATACGTCTGTGTCTCAATAACAAATCTCTCCCAACGAGACATTTTTTTCTATATTTGTTTTGATGAAATTGATATAGATTCATGCCTTAAATAATTTAGATGTCTTGGTATAAGAAACGAGATATTCGTATCTTTTATAAGATATTATATATATTTTTGCATATTATGTATACAGTCGATAAATCGATACTAAGACCTTCAGTAAACAGATATTCATTCAAAGGGGAGAGTTGCAAAGAAGACAAAATAAACGTGTCGCTCATTGGTCCAAACGACTGGAATTCGAGACTAATATGTGTGACGTTTTGCATCAAGTTCTTTCCCATGCACTTACCACCATACAAACACGAATGAGATAAATCAGAAAGGATCTTGGAAAAAGAATGAAGAAATAAAAGCGTTTCCCGGTGTTCCCCTTTTACGAAATAGTGACATTAAATTTATGATGGGGGAGGAGGGGGGGGGGGAGGGGGTTAGTGGCAGTTAAACAGTTTTCTACACAGTATCGCAATAATTAGTCAATATTGTTTACCAAGAACTTATATGGATGGATATCAAATTCGATGCACATGATTAGGCCATCGTAAACCTATTCCTTAAAAAAAAAATGAATTTTTGTTAATATTCCAGTTCAGACGACATATTTGACTTTCCTTATCATTTCTGTGGACTGTAATTTATTTGGCTGAGAGCACAGACGGACATCTGAATTCAATGGCGTCATTGATACGTTAATCCTTTATAAAGTCTATAATCCCATATGAATCGTCTTGGTTATCCAGGGACGGCCCCTTCAGGCTTAAAGAATTCAACTGGCAGATGATTTCTTCAAATTACAAAGTTGCTATGGTAACGTAATATTTGACATAAAGAAGGGGGAAAAAAACATGTTCAATTCGAATGTGCTCTAGTTGCGAAAAGTTAAAATAAAATATGTTCCGTTCTCTTCAATTCTCTTTTCAGTCTGTCGTATGTCACATCTGGAGTTTTTACCCCGCATTTTGGTGCCATTTCATACGTTGGACAAGACACGTGATTTAACACTATTCCATCTAGCAGTCAAGAGGGATTTTGGAATAAAACGAACTGCATATCAAACAAACCAAAAAACGCCAATGAACACGTTTGCATGCATGCTTCGGGGTATTCTACATAAGGTCATATTTCAGAGCGGATTTTTTTTCTGTTTCTGTCATACATAAATACTGTAATTTTTTCATATTTTTTCCTTTCACTTTTTTGTTTCATCTGCCGTTTGGGATAGTTTAACTCGTTTTTTTTTAAAATTAGTTATATGTCGTGTCTATGCTTATAACATATAGAAGCCGTTGCCCGATTTTATATTATGTCTATTGTTCCTTGATCAGGTTATTGGGTTATATTTTCTGCATCTTAAATTAGCATATCGCGTATCGTGAAGTTATTAAAACATAAACGACAGTTTTACCAAACAGTTCAATATTGCTGAAACAATTTTAAATAAAGAGAACAGTGATAACTCAACAAGCACTCCAACATACATATAATATATATATATATATATATATATATATATATATATATATATATGTATATATATACATATATATATATATATACATATACATATACATATATATATATATATTTAAATTATATAGCTACTACTATAAAAAATAAAAAAAGAAGATAAAACGGTATAGCTTATGGAAGTTTCATGAACTGTGACGAGATGTTCATTGGAAATTTGAATTATTTGAATTATTTTTGTTTTTGAGAACATCTGTGACTTGTCAATGATTAATGGTGTCTCAATGATTATCGACACGGTGTCGTATAAGTTGGTAATTAATATATATTTCTGGTTGTACAGGGAATATCATAGACGTCAATTTGTTTTTTATCATGGTTGTGATTTAAATAATATATTCAACATGATTTTGTACTAACATGTTTGCATCCAAAGGCTTATATTACAATCTTGATTCGCTCTGCATTCATACATATATTTATTACAAAAAAAATAGGAAGTTAGAGTTAATGGGTTTTCAAGGCCAGAGTAATGTTGAATTTCCTGTAACTTGTGGTTGAAATAAATTACAAGCTTTAGGGAGACGCGTCTTGAACTAAACACAAAATTTACACCACACACATACAAAAAAAAATAGGCATGACTATTTTTTCTTTTATAGAATTGTTTCTGCATCGTTAGGTCAAACTAACATCGTTGTCGCATCGCAAAGAGACTGTATACTTTACTGAGGTGTCAGTGTTTGAGATAATTAGAACGGTACCCGGTCCCCGTCTCACTGGATCTACTCTTGCAATATATTTCTACCCCTCCTCCTCCCCTCCCCACTTTCCCATACATTCTGGGTAGGTAAACTGATTCGGACTATGTCGTAATATTACGTAATTGGCTACCATTCATGAACTAGGCCTATATATTACATATGTGTTAGCAATATGCGGAGGTCAAATTTCTCCCTCACAAGAAAATGTAAAGTTTAGACGTTAACAACACGGAAATTGCGATGACGTAGAGAAACATACAATAGACGACTGATTAAAGGCTACATTTCCTGTTGGAGTTATCACAGGCTACAGATAAGGTACTTGAAAACATAATCTTTACTTTATTCCAGACTTGTTTTGTGGGTACATATCCGAAGTTCCGAGTACGAGTACAAGTCCCGAGTACAAGTCCCGAGCATTAGACAGTGCCCCGAGTACGTGTGCAATGCCCCGAGTACGACTACAATGTCCCGAGTACCAGTAAAATGTCCCAAGTACGAGTAGAATGTCCCGATTAAGAGTAGAATGTCCCGAGTACGAGTAGAATGTCCCGAGTACGAGTACAATGTCTGAATTACGAGTACAATGTCCCGATTAAGAGTACCACGTTCCGAGTGCGAATACAATGACCCGATTAAGAGTACAATGTCCCGACTACGAGTACAATGTCCCGAGTACAATGTCCCGAGTACAATGTCCCGAGTAATAGTACAATATCCCGAATACGAGTAAACATTCCCGAATACGAGAACAATGTCCCGAGTACGAGTACAATGTCCCGAGTATGAGTACAATGTCCCGAATACGAGTACAATGTCCCGACTACGAGTACAATGTCCCGAGTAATAGTACAATATCCCCGAATACGAGTAAACATTCCCGAATACGAGAACAATGTCCCGAGTACGAGTACAATGTCCCGAGTACGAGTACAATGTCTCGAGTACGAGTACAATGTCCCGAGAACAATGTCCCGAGTACGAGGACAATGTCCCGAGTATGAGTACAATGTCCCGAGTAAGAGTACAATGTCCCGAGTACGAGTACAATATCCCGACTACGAGTACGATGTCGCGAGTACGATTACAATGTCCCGACTACGAGTACAATGTCCCGAGGAATAGTACAATGTCCCGAGTACGCGTACAATGTCCCGAGTACGAGTACAATGTCCCAAGTACGAGTAGAATGTCCCGATTAAGAGTAGAATGTCCCGAGTACGAGTACAATGTCCCGAATAAGCGTGCAATGTCCTTAGTAGGAGTACAATGTCCCGAGTACGAGTATATGTCCCGTTTACGAGTACAATGTCCTGATTAAGATAACAATGTCCCGATTAAGATAACAATGTCCCGATTAAGAGTACAATGTCCCGATTAAGAGTACAATGTCCCGACTACGAGTACAATGTCCCGATTAAGAGTACAATGTCCCGATTAAGAGTACAATGTCCCGATTGAGAGTACAATGTCCCGACTGCGAGTACAATGTCCCGAGTACGTGTGCAATGTCCGAAGTAAGAGTACAATGTCCCAAGTAAGAGTACGATATCCCGAGTAAGAGGACAATGCCCAAAATACGAGTAAAAATTCCCGAGTACGAGTACAATGTCCCGAGTGCGAGTACAATGTACTCGAGTACTCACACACTCGAGTACTACAAGTATACTTTAGTGCACCAAAATATTAGCATCGGGTATTATGCATAACAAGCATATCATCCAAAGGTGGGCCCTTTAAAATATCACTGCATTAGAGTCACGTTAAATATGTAGTCACATTACGTTTTCTAATTTTATATTTTGAAACTTCCGACTAGAATATTATAACACTTTTGCATTGGATCTGTTTGGTAATAGCGTTCTTCAAACTAACTACCTTTAATTAAGAATGATGTCAACACCACAAGGCTTCCATTTCATTAGACAAAAAAATTAAACTTTCATAAACGGAATTATTAAAATGAAGACCACAAAGGAATGATTATCTAGTAACCATGCATGCAGATTGCCCTTCATAATTTAACCAGACATGGTGCTTCTACGAAAAGAGAAATGTCAAAAGGGATTAAAATTCGATATTCTCTTACTGGTCATGTCACCTACACAAGTTTTTTTTTCACTACAGGAAAGTGTTCTACTTTTCCCTTCCCTTGCCCAATGCCATCCAAATTAAAAATACATACAATTCATGCAGACGACTGCAGTTATAATTTTCGTCGCCACATTTTCTGGTTACGGCTTATAGTCTTTAAGAATCGCCTTCACTGGACGTAATTAAAACAAAGATACTCCACACACAAGGCTGCTGTGCATAGCATCATGAACGATCTAGTAGGACTAACTGTGAGGTATAATTCTTAAGGGTACTTAAAGTTACATACCGTGATAAAATATAGCGACCCGTTCAAGACTTTTGCTATCGGCTATATCTCTTAAAGCTATACGGATGTTCAAAGCTAAAACCGGAGTTAGCTTGCAATGTTGGTCACTGCTTGTTTTTGTTTTTTCTCTTTCGGTCTTTGGCATGCCAAATGGTCTTCCTCATGCCAACATCAAAGAACGACATTCTTATACCTAATTTTAGGTATTGGGGTCTGAGGCATATTTATATTATAAATTAGATCTATATAATTAACTCTAAACTCAAGGTTTGTGCTAATTAATACTCCTAATACTACTTCCTTAAAAATATTGAAATTGTAAATTTTTCTTCTGCTACCAAGGGTGGGGGGGGGGGTGGGTCTCCCGCAACAAAAATTGTTTGAGGCATATTTATATTTTTAACTATAAGATCTGTATAATTAACTCTAAACTCAAGGTTTGTGCTAATTAATACTCTTAATACTATACTTCACTATGAAATATTGAAATTGTAAAAAAATTTTCTTCTTCCAAACGCATGCAGAAAGATAAAAGAATTATCCTTTCTTTCTTTCCTGCCTTCTTTCTGTCAAATTCATATTTAATGATTCCCTAGATAAAAGCTCAGTAAGTTGTTGGGTTTTCTTAAACAATTTTCCTCTAGATTTATTCACTAGTTTGATTACAATGTGATCGCCATATCTCTTTAAGTTCCTTCCCGTTGCGTCAAGTAAACTCACTTGGTTAAATCTTACGTTGTCAATACGCACTGTGTGACTGCAGTGGTAATTAACTTCACCTAAGCTGAACGAAGTACAGAAAGCAACATGCTATTAAAACGGTCCTTTTTTTGTTGTTAATCTTAAATAAGATGCTTAATAACCAGTAGATTAGCTTACGGTAAGACGAACCTGTACCGGCAATGATGTACCGTATAGCTTGTCAAAATCTCATCGAGTTTAATTTATATTTGGCACAACAAAGAATGATTAACCGATACAGCGCATTTTCTTTGAATTTAAATTTAGAGTCATGTAAGGTGGTTCAATTTTGAATTTGAGAAGAAAAGAAACAAATATGTAAATAATAATCAAGGTCTCTTTGTGAGGAAAAAGAAAATAGAAAAATAGAAGGAAAAATGAAAAAAAAATGAAAAAAAAATCTAACGGGTTAGTCGAGACATGAATTATATTGTAATAATTTGAAATTAATAAAAAGAGAGCCTTGTTCTGTTTCACTTGATTAAGTCATCTATATGTTTGTCATCTTGATTGATGATCTCGAAGGTAAATAATGAAGTAAAGAATTAATTTTAGAGTGTATACCCTTTATGTCATACCAAGGCCAGCATTGAAAATGTATTAAATAAACTCGGTGGTCTCTGGTGAATAAAATAATATTCTTAGAAGGTCGTAAATATTTAGTCCCCCCCCCCCAAAAAAAATCTTTAAAACATAATAAACTTATAGAACCTTGAAGTTATTTGGAGATATTGAAGAAGGTTTTTAATATTTATGAAATTAGATAACTACATGCCTTAGTAAGGAAAACCTCTTCGAGTGTGACGATGGAAGCATGTCTAAGGGGGGGGGGGGGGGGGGCTTAGAGGGCCAGCGGAAATAAGTTATATTAGGCCTATACATTTAAGGACAACGAAGACTCAAAGGGGGGGGGGGGGGTTCCACCAATATAAGTTTCCCCGGAGAGCCAACCTGCTGCATCTCGAAGCCCCTGAGTGGAAATATTGATTCACGTTTGAAATATTAGTGATCAACATTTGTCCCTCTAACATGGTTGTGATATCATGGCAATGTGATAGCAGTCTAACATTTCGGCAAATACTGAATATCAGCTATACTGAGAAAGCGCAACAAGTTTTTTACGTCAAATATCGTCAGTATACTCTACGTATATATTTCACATCAAAATGATTGCATTGTGACATTCCAACAACTCGGCATAAAAGATCTTTGTCAGCGTAATATATCATCTAGCAATTTTACTGGCTGGGTTTTCGGAATTGAGTCAAAACTGTGTCGAGTTGATTCTTGCTTATTACTATCCCCTCTTCCTCTTTTTTTGTCGGGGCCTATAAGAAATGGATTTGAGTCAACTTACCCTTTACAAACTTAAATGACATGTTAAGAAAGTAAGATTAAAGAGGCCATGCAGTTCGTCGTTATGTGAGGCATATAGAAAACCCAGAGTTGAAGTACCCGTCTATTATGTTGACATTTATAGCCAAGCCTCATTACTGTCCCCTCTTCTTATTTGGGGGGGGGGGCCTATAATAAATGGATTTGAGTCAACTAACCCTTTAAAAACTTAAAAGACATGTTAAGAAAGGAAGGTTACAGAGGCCATGCAGTTCGTCGTTATGTGAAGCATATAGAAAACCCAGCGTTGAAGTATACCCGTCTAAAATCTTAACATTTATAGCCAAAACCAAGAGACGAAACACTTAGTGTTTAACTTGCGTTGATCAGAATAGAAAGAACAACATACGTCATCGGAGGAAGATGAACACATGACAAAACCATGTCACTGTCTCTCACTTCTCCCACCTCTCTCTCTCTATCTGTCCCTCTCTCCCTCTTTCATGTTTCAAATATCTCTGGAACTGTTATCTAACATGACTTGCCGAAATAATCCACCCTATAACTGACATTCTTAAAATGAAGTTTCCTCATCGAAATTGCTAAACGTTTACGTTCACTGATTGCAATCATTTCGTAATGAACTCTATAGCCCCACTGATTTCCTTCAATGTTTTTGTTTTATCTTCCGAGACGTTTATTAGAGCTCACTGTTGATTAACCTATAGTGAGGCCCGCTGGAGGAAAACTCATCAATTTGTATCTAGTCGGAAATTGATGGTAATAGCTGTATACACATACTGATGCTAAACTTTAAAGCCAAATAAAAACCCGAAGTTAATTCTCTCGTACGGCATCTGATAAGGGTCATTGCTAAAATATATCCCCTTTTTTTTCGTTTGTCGAATCTAATTTTCCGGGGGTTTTTTTGGCACGTGTTGTTTGAGTTAACTTTTCGTTTTACCCAATTTAATGCGATCTAAAGTTTTGTTTATATAATTCTTCTTCGGGTTTTTTTTTGTAAGTTTTTATTAATCCTAGTTTACTGTTTTTCTGAGTTTATTATATTTTTTTTCCGAGTTAGTAAGTTCGCTTTTACTAAGATTAATCCTTTTTCTCGTTCCTTACTTTCCACGACGGTTTTTTTTTTGCTCTTTCTGTTCTTGCTTTTAGCATTTTCTTGATTAATAGAATTGACCAATACAAAGTTCAATACCCATTTCTTTAGAATCGAAAAAGCAAAAGGACAGCCGTATAATATTGCTGCACTTTACAACTCACCGAAATCAAATTGGACAGCCTTGGAAAGCCCTAGGCTATACTTCAGAATTGTTCCTAAATTTTGCTTTTCAAAAGGTTTCCTTCCGTGCAAGTGTTGAAGACTTGAAGACATGTGAACTTACGCTCAGTGTGGGTGCAATGTACCGTGTATGCAAAGTTGTAACTAGCATATAGCTGTAATAATTAAAAAGCAAGGACCACTGTGATACCGTACGATAACGCTATGAGTATATGCATTAACATTTTCTACTTATCTTTGACGTTTTTCAGACCTCTCGTAACCGCTGTATCATTGTTACATTATTGTTACGCCATTGTAGTTACCAAAGGTCATCGACCCCTCGCTATTTTACAACGTTTACGGTTACTATAGAGTTCAATGGGAATTTTTTTTTTAAATATATTTCCTTCGCCAAGTCATGCATGCGTGGGTTTACTTTATTAACAGAGTCGACCCTCAATTATAATAATAATAAAGATATACCATTTATAAATAATAGAGAGCGTTATAAGTGTACGAGAGATGTATTTGCATGGCTAATGACGGGAAATAATACACTAATAGCGCAAAAAAACTGACCCTTTCAAAGTATATTTTGTAAAAAAATAATAATAATAACTAAAAAAAAATAGATATTATAAAAGAAAACCCCTTTAATGCAAGGATGCTGTTACAGCAAAAATTCAGAGGCGGCATGGCTATTATCCCTACTTGTTTTCAAAAAGCATTTAAACTATTCATCATGTTGCATACCTGTTGTCGTTCATGTAATATAAATGTAGAATTATACTGGTAATTTGAGAAGTGGATGAGTGGTTTAAATGTAAATCAAGATGTTATTTCATATGTAGATTAAATGTAGATGGAGATGTTATTGCATATATGTTGATGTAGCAGATGTACTTAGTATGTGGATGAAGATGTATATATGGGTGTATATCTAAATGTACATATGGATATACATGTATATGTAGATATAGATAAACATGTGTATGTGGATATAGATGAATATGTATATGTAGATTTACACACACACACACACATACATACATGTATTTGTAGATATACATGTATTTGTAGATAGATATATAGATTCATGCATAGGTATATATGTTTATATAGATATGGATATACGTGTATATGAAGATATAGATATACATATCTATGTAGCTATAAATTTACATGTATATAAAGATCTAGAAATAGACGCAAATATGGGGATGAAGAAATAGATATAGCTATATATAGATGTAGATATTAAATGAATAGCTGTAGATTGATATGTGGACACGTAAACGGATACAGCCTAGATATAGTCGTCAGGTGAAGATGATTCTGTTTTTACACTCACCCCAATCCCCCTTCTTCCCTCACAAATAAACCGTTCAAACATTCGACAATCGATCGTTTTGCCGCAATTACGATCAATTTCAAATGCACATTGTGACAGCAACGACGTGATATCACATAACTATAGCTGATATGTGACAGCTCTCAAATGTCTCCGGTTCTATTGTGATTTAATCTCTCATTCCTAAAGAGGTATACCATATAACAGATGATTTGGCGACAGATGACGAGCACAAATAGCTTCGCATCATTGAACAAAAAGCATGACATGGTCGAAATATAGGCCTAAAACTGGTTATTATTCATAAAACAACCATAAAGGTTATTGCAGTGCAAAAGACACAGTGGTACATGATATATAGAATTCATATAAAGAGAAGGAGTCGTGGAGGGTGTACGAGAAGAGGGGGGGGGGGAGGTAGTGGGTCACCAATAACCCTCAAACGTCTAGAATTGTTCCTTGTTTATGTATATCTTTTACCTGTATGTGTATGGTCTCATATACAACTGTAAACTGAACCAATTGTACAAGGTACGAGCATTTGTCAGTGGGGACGAGCGTAATGCAAACAAATTGATGAAACCCTCACTGGTATACAAAATTGAATTCATGTCTCCAAGTCAAATGCTTTTGTTCCGTAATAAATATGGTAATTTTGTAGCGACTCGAAGCATTGACCCAAACCTGTTAACCCCCACATTTCCGACAAATGACCTAAATATGATCACGTTATAACTGAAATATATATCGGAGAAATATGGTCAGAAAATATCCAAAATGATAGTAAGTAAAATTTCGACCTGAGAGAAAATTCTGGGCTCGACAAATGGAATTGATAACATTACGTGTAATGATCGAATGTAGTTCCCTTGTTCACCTTTTCAACACTGCAGCTTCTCATGGCTTCATACCTTAAAACTTGTAAAGGTGAGAAACCGTTAATCGGAAAAACCGATCTACGTTTTTGTAACACCGTAGCATATATGTAAGAAACCAATTACAGTTACAATTGTCCGTAAGGTTTACTGATAGGTCAAATACCTCGTTAAAAATGTACGAGAAAATATGGGCGCAAACTATAGTAGTCTGGTTAGTTCAATAAATCGGTCTGTGTGCTGATAATATTTTCTGTTTATAATTCCTTCTCACTAGGATTTGTTCGTAAGAAACTATCTAACACATGCGGTCTTAACTGATTAACGCTAACCCACCTTTTACCAATATTAATTGATAAAGCCATGAAGGAATAGGGTGCACCCTTACACACACAATCCCAAAGATGGGAGTTATTTTCTGCAGTAGTATCATGCATGTAAACCACATCCAAATAGCTTGTTTAATTGCCAAGATGTGCGCAAATGTTAAGACGATTGGTTGTATCTGGCAACAACAGATTGACAGTTCATCACCATGGCAACTCAACAACAAACGAATTTGTTGGATTTTCTGACTAAAAATAAAATTAAAAAAAGAAGAGAAAATATTATCGGACTGTGTGTGGTATAACATAAGCAGAGCCAGTCAGATTATTACAGTTATCAGGAGTCAGCCGCTTCTATAGTTTTATATTCATGCGTTGCCATAGATACCATTATATGCTGTGACGTCAGCGTATTTGACATGCAAAAAAATTCAGCCGCAGCTGGTATTCAAATTTCCAAACCCTACATGTTGAGGGACATAGAGTATAGGCTACCCACGTCAGAAATGAAGACAACAAAACCTCTTTAATTTACATACTACACTTTATTCTTTATTTTCCTTCTTTTGGCCCTTATAGAGATTGGGGATAATGTCCGATTTAATTAATGGTAATTATAAAACAGTACCGAGGTAAAAAGTCTCGTTTATCAAAAAGATCTTATCACCGCATTAATGGAGATAGAATATGGGAGGTATATACAGCTTATCAGAGGCAAGTAACTACGACAGGCAAATAATACCACTTACCGGTTGTTTTGTGAGACACGTCACAAATTATATAGTCACCTTATTATCATGGGTACATCTGATTAAACTCGTAATTGAAATAAAAATGAAATGAAGGGGTAAGCAGGATAATATAGTGGACGAGAAAAACAGTTTGGTAGTGGTGGGACGTAGGGGTTGGGTGGGGGTTATAGTGGTGGGTGGGGTAGTGGTAGGCATGGGCGTCAACAGGTGGGGGACGGGGGGGACATGTCCCCCCACTTTCAAAAGTGGAGGGGATATCATATCATTTGTCCCACCCACTTTTCAGAGTAGTTATTAAAAAAAAATCACATGCATATGCGCGATTTTCTATTTAAGGTCAAGAAATCTGGACTCCCTGGGCCCCTGCTATCTATCACTTGCACCGTCATTTATCTCCCATTCTCCCAATATCCTAAATCTGCCCATTTAATTCGTTCGGGGGGGGGGGGGGAGTGTATTGAATCTTGCACACATGTTGTTTGTATGGGTTCCAAGGGATTAGGTAAGCCATACAGGTAGATGGTGATGAGTTACTATGTTCATATCACTACCTCCAGTCCCTTGGACTGGACGAACGAATAGGGGTTGGGGTTAAGTAATTAAGGCTACATGTATTCGCCGGATATGGTAGATCTTTATTGTTGAGTGCCGGCTAGGCGCTACACACGCTCTGCGCGCGGTGCCTTTTTCTGATTATTATTATTAAAGTACCTGGGCACATAACAACTGACGTCTCGCACCTACATGCATGTATTATATATACCACTCCACTCATCCCGGAGGTGACGGCGCCACTTTTTCAATATTTCGTTTGAGATGGACGCTGTGTAATTCGTCTCCCTTGGTGTCAGAACGGCATCTTTCTACCAGTACTTTCTGTCGGGATTTAGTTTTGTGAGACAAAATTTCTCCTCACAGATCTGGTTCTGATGTAACTAAAAACGACTCAGGAAGGCCGTCTCCTGCGATCTAGGGGGTCTTATGTACCCAAAATTTTCTGGTACGCTACGCGCCAACCAATGGTGGCGCTCCGCTTAGATAGTATAGTGTCCCCCCCCCCCACTTTCTGAAACCTGCTGACGCCCATGGTGGTAGGTTGGGGGAGGGGGGAGGATGGTAAACCATCTGAACCAATAAGACACTATATAGGCCAAACTATAGTTGTGTAATCAGCTACAATTATTATGTTAGGTTTACAGTCTTGTTCAAGGCCAAGGCGCTCTCACACGACTTTACAACTTAACCCTCATGGTCATTGGTGACTTGTCACACCTACACACCAAAGTGTGCACAATTCAAACAATCTCTCCTCGGGCACCACAGTGGGGACTTCCCATAGGGTGCAGCCACAAACCGGCGCACGCAACTATATTTACAAGTTACCTCGCAAGTCCCCATTTATACACCTGGGTGAAGAGAGGCAATGGAGATAAAGTGCCTTGCCCAAGGACACAACGCAATGATCGGGCCAGGACTCGAACCTGTTATACTTAGATCACAAGTCCACTGCCTTAACCACTTGACCAAAACGCCTTCACGACATAATCATATACACAATATTGAGTTACGCTTATAATTTCTTTCATATGTTTTGCACTTTTAAGGGAGTGTTAACATTGATAATGGCAAATTCGTTCGAGCATCTATGATAACGAAGAACGATTTATGTACCATCCGTATCGTTAAATTCCATACCGCCATAAAAACGACACATCACTGATTCTTGTCTTATCAAAATCTCGTTACTTTTAAAAGTCGTTCTCTTGAAGAGATAGAATTCGCGCAGTCATCTGTAGCGGACCGTTGTGTAACACGTGTATCAAAGAAGATAATATCACAGCAATAACTTCCCCAAGTAAAGGCCTATACTTTTATTTGATATGTTATATAGCCCGTTTAAATGGAACAGTCATCGATTCAGGCTTTCACTTTTTATACTGCCATTTTCTGGTTTTATTTCAGTAATGACTCTTTAAAAAAACAAATATATCTGAGGCTCATCAATCAAAGTGACTGGACTACTTAGTCTAAAACTCAGACCATTAAGTCATCAGATGCAAAGCAAACTCGAAAGTGGAGACAGCTATAGTTCCCACCTACAACTATATACTTGCTCATAGGGCATTACGAATTAGTGAGACCAGATGGTGTTGAATATCGTCCATGGGGTTCAGTTCAGTACAGTTGAGTAGTAATGGAGTGAAGAGAACATGTACTTGGATGATACATTACACTTTTAACGACACTGGCTTAATATTAACATTTGCGATTTGGACCAAAGAACCCACGTAGCGACCGTTTCTGTCTTAAAGAAGCATTCCGCGAAATAATGTAACATGTTTAAAAAAGGTCACTATATAGGTTGAAAAGTGGTGCAGATATAAGCTAGCACTATACGCAGTAATACAAACATTGGTCAACCTTCCCAGCTAACCCTCTCAATACTGTACATCTCTCTCCGTGTCCACTCTTCAGAATTTGTTAATCTATCCTTTCAGGAAAGCCCTGGCAGTATAACCCTCTCAAGCTGCCCTTTCAGGATAACCCTCCCACTCTACCCCTCTCAAGCAACCCTTCCAGTATATATCACTCCCAGTGTACACCTCTTAGTCTACCCTTCCAGGATTATCCTCCCAGTGTACCCCTCTCAGACTACCCTTCCAGTATAACCCTCCCAGTGTACCCATCTCAGTCTACCCTTCCAGGATTATCCTCCCAGTGTACCCCTCTCATGTTACCCTTCCAGTATAACCCTCCCAGTGTACCCATCTCAGTCAACCCTTCCAGGATTATCCTCCCAGTGTAGCCCTCTCATGCTACCCTTCCAGGATAACCCTCCCAGTGTAGCCCTCTCATGCTACCCTTCCAGGATAACCCTCCCAGTGTACCCCTCTCATGCTACCCTTCCAGTTTGCAACCCTCCCAGTGTACCCTCTCATGTTACCCTTCCAGGATAACCCTCCCAGTGTACCCCTGTCATGCTACTCTTCCAGTTTACAACCCTCCCAGTGAACCCCTCTCTTGTTACCCTTCCAGGATAACCCTCCCAGTGTACCCCTCTCATGCTACCCTTTCAGTTTACAACCCTCCCAGTGTACCCCTCTCATGCTACCCTTCCAGTTTACAACCCTCCCAGTCGACCCCTCTCATCTACCCCTCTCAGGTTTGTGTTATCGAAAATGAGTTATCTCAAATATATCATTAGAAGTCTTGTATTTGTTGATAAGGATTAACGAAAACAATTGAACAAATTGAGAATAGTTACTATTGAAAAAAAGAGAGACTTAATTAGACATTCAAGATCATGTGTTACACCATTTAAATCATGGGAGGTGTTATTTCCATGGTTACACAAATGTGTATATCGACACTGATTGGAGCACGTGTTTATCCAAGCATGTGATTGCTGCAGCCTTAGGCGAACACTAAAGCGAGCTGTATTGTAACGGTGACGAATGGATTATTGATCTAACACTATATTCAATCCCTGCTTTGGGGCCTATATAGTAGAAGGCTACTTTGCATATAACGGTCGGCTGGATGATTGTTATTGTTATTAGCAAGTAAACACAGAATATGATATACCAGGTGAGAGTGCACCACCATTCGATTGACGGAGAAGTAAAAAAAAAAAATACCTGATAGAATTGTCAAATTAAAGAGACAGTTGCACCAGTTACGCGAAAGAATCTGATTATAATTCCGTATATGTTATACACATATAAATTTACAGTAAATGGCATTCGAACAGTTGCATTAACATTGAGATGTTACATTTCCTACAATATGCAAATGAATAAGGAAATAAATTCTCTAACTCACCTTCGGTATAAACTGCAGATACGTACGTCCAGTTATACCGTCTAGCTATGTCCACCATCGCCTTTGCTTGCATGGAATCGGGGGGACATACCCTCAGAAAGGTCTTGTAGATACTTTTATCGCTTAGATCTTTACTGGTAGCAGAGTAAGCTATCTGCGGAATGTTGAACAACTGTAACAGATTCTGGACTTGGATCGAGACGGTACTGGAGCCTGGTCCAATCACAGCCACCACCGGATTCTTCTCAGGTTGAGAAGGTTTCGAGCAACTTCCTTGTCCACCGTCATCCTGACTTGAAAAGGATGAGGAGGACCCAACTGGACTCAGAGAATCGCTCAAAAATTCTAAACTTTGCTCGAGTGCTACAGACGAAAACCAACACGAGTCCCGTATCTCGCATCCCAAGGTAACCCCGTCCAATATGTCAGGATCTTGGTTAATTTGGCGGATGGTTCTTAACATGACTTCGACTCGTTGGATACCATACTGTTCTCGTATTGCTCCGCACTGCCGCATGGAAGCCTTATCATCGTCCGGTGGTTGATGGTGTACAGAGAATAAAGCCCCTATCATCAAATCGCCCTCAATACGGGCTACTTTCCGAACTGGCGTTGCAGCTAGACCATACACAGCGGAGGATTGCAGCAGGAACATACACACGAGCTTTAACATTAAGTAGTATCCGGGCCGCGGAAATAATTCTTCCAACTGCATTTTGGCAGAGAGATTAACAATGCACTTTGCGGTATAGGCCTATAGTTATTGAACAGTCGCCATGTGCTACACCGTACGTGTTCTGTTGTATAGTGTTAACCGTTAAATGCCCTTTATTATACCTGCATATATAGCTCTGCGATGCAAGAAAGAGTCTTTCAAGATAACATAGCTGGAATGTCACGCTTTTAACTTACAAAGGTATAAATGGCAGGGCTAAATAGATCTACATATGTACAGCAGGCTCTATTGTCCATAAAATACGTTTCATTTTATATGATTGATTAGTTTTTCTGACATACACGTGAAAGATAACAATAACAACAGCACAATAGGCTGAATGAAGCTGCGAAGTTAACCAGTTAAGTAATGACGTGTACCGCTACTTTTGGTCTTCTGTATATCCACATGGTTTTATTAGAGGCAATCGCTACAATTAATAACTTGCTAAAGCAACTGTACCATGGGCGGTATTATACCTTTGATTCTCTATCTCATAACAAGCAACTTCTTAGCCCTTAAAGGTGATAGGTCGTTCGGGTGATATGACTTCATAATTATTATCCTTTAGTTCGCAACGAAATCAAGTCAAGTTCAGCTATTGCATTGAATGAAACTAAACTATTGCATTTTTACTTGTCCATTGCACGAAATGTATTGTTAAACATATTGACTATACGTAGGTTACCAGCGGTACTGTTATAAAAATTTCTCTCATATAAATTGGCCGACCAACTTTCATTCCAGTATCAAGACCCATTTCCTGGCGATTTTGTAGCTATACGCTACAAGGACCTTCATTTAAGAACCAATCAGATGCTAAAAACAACGTGTTTCCTGGAAATTGTTTTTCATTTTGTTTTTACCAGAGAATGAGAGAGAAATAAATTCAAACCTATTTCCAGCTTTTATCTACTTACGACGTTATTTTCTCCTCTTTTTCTGGGTTCAGTATTAATTTATACAGTGAATAACGGTAAAGCAATAAATATACTTAGTCTGTGGAAAACAATGACATGCATGCCAATTTAATTAATAGATAACGTCGCCGCGTATAAGTCAACTTATTAAGTTTGCGCAAAAAGTATACCGTTTGAAATTAATTAACCAAATAGACCTCCTTATCGCCAACTGCTGCAATTGTTTCGTTTTAGTTCAGATTTCCATTGGATGTGGTTTAATGTGTTTTAAATGTGTCTCACATTATCACCGTCCTATGAATCTGTAAACACAAATCAAACTAAGTATGAAAAAAGCGAAGCAAAAAACATCATAACGGTAAATTGAAAATTCTTTCAAGAGAAGTAGAAAATTTGAAAACAGAAATTTTACTCCTCCCCTTCGAGATTCGTTTTGAATCCATGGTAACGGTACCCATACGACGGTTTGAAACAAAAAAATTGTTGCAATTTCAACCTTTTCTATAATTTTGGCATCTTTTCGGCCTTCCTTGAGTATTCGCTGAAGTATTCCATTATAGAAAATTCGTTAACAATTAGGGCACTTGTTTGCAAACTCCATGATAAGGAAACACAAACATATGTATAGACCACCGCATCTATATCGTCTTAAAAAATATTAAAAAAAACTTTTCCAGTCGAGAATCCGGTCGATTGATGTAACCTCGATATAGTAGGAAATTCCGTTCGTTTCGAAAAAGGATTTAACATGTCGGTCCGATTATGCTATCCACACACACACATACTCTCCACTACCATATCAGTAATCAATTTAACGCCTCGCTATTCGTCCGAATAGGAAAAGAAAAAAAAACACGTCCTGTTTACTATCCGAGTACCCACTATATGAACCACGGGTATTCCGTGTACATTTCATGCTATATTGACAATACTGGAACTGTTCAAGATTCGAACACAGGTATATTTGGTGTCGCTATAAGTAAATAATTACTGCATATACCAACTTGGTGTTAGTGTATATGGGCTATAGTATTGGTGTAGGAATTGCTTAAGCGTTTCCGTTCAGGATTTCAAGGAAATTAGCAAGCAAAAGAACAGCAAAATTGACCTGTAAAAAAAGGAGGGACAAAAAGGGAAAGGCTCCATTGTTTGGGTTTCATTTGCATAATCAGGAAGAGGGGTAGAGTGTAGCGATGATTTTTTTTTATTCAATTAGCTTACCGCTTATTTCTAGCATGTCAGATGTTAGTAAACACTGCATGTTTGCTTCCACATGTTGTCGTGATAAACTTGAACGTTTTCAAAGGAACGTTTCTTGATGTTCCGACTCTGGTTCGTGTTGAAGGGCGGGTATGGGGGTCGGGGGGGGGGGGGGTCGTCGGGCTGTAGGACCCACACCTTTTTAGGCGAACAGATAAAATGCGAACATAGTTGTTGTCAGACCTTTGCGTGTAGACATAATTTTTGACCTAGTTTAAGTTGCTTAAATATACCGCATGCACCATTACATGATTAAAATGTTTCATATTTCCCTGCATTGAGGGAGGACCACCCTACCCCCTCCCCCCCCCCACACACACACCCTACATCGGATTCTGTTTCAACGGCCCACGGTTACAGCTAGGGCCCTTGCAAAATCCTAGGTGCGCCCCTGATTAAGAAATGTAGAAATCACATTTTTACTTAAATCCATCGCCATCGGCTGGTTAACACACCTTGATTTATACACTTCTGCAACATTCATGCAAGAGATATGGATCCAAATTTAAATGACCACAAAAACAAAATTGAATCGAATTGAAGAGAAGAGAAATTCATGAAAGTTAGCGATACGTTGACCCCTCTCCTCCCCACAACTACTTTGCTAACAGGGCAATAATGCGCATATACATACTTGTGTACAAACACCCTTAAAACGAAAATCATCTTTTTCCCAATACCGAATCTATGACTTGCTTCATATTTGAGACTATATCAGAATATTTGAAAATACCTCTAAGAAACCATCTTTTATAAAAAAAAAAATTGAACACAAAATAAAGAAGGAAGGAAGGAGAAGCTTTATCACTTTTAGCATTTTTATACCAAATTTTGGGCGATCGAATCTTCTCGTGTTGGAGAATGAGTGGCTCATGTCATGTAACTGTTTTAAAAGTCATTTATTTGCTATGAGATGTCTTTATTATAAAAAAAAAATAGCAAAAAAAAAATAAAACAAAAACTGTTAGCAAACTGCTTATCCACTATGTATGAGAGAATCATGTCCTTCAGCCTCTAAAGAAGATCCCGCTAGGATCGAAACGTCATGCCAACTTACTTTAAAAAAAAAATAGAAAGATACATTTTAAGTTACTAAGGAATTACTAGTTTAAAATATTTCTGACAATTAAATTATTGGGTTATGGTATAGTAAATAAAACCAATGCTCAATATCGTAACATGATAGATTCTTTGCCAATATTTTATTCGTTATATTGTATATCAATTGTTATACCAGCATTTAATCACGCGTGATCTGTTTCTGCATTGGAACCAATGGAGCTATTTTTCCACCCCTATCTCCACCCTTATCTCATTCTCTCTCTCTATTTTTGACCAATTGAACAAACACAAAATAAAAAAGTAGAACGAGTAATAGAAAGATACATTTGAAATTACTCTCCGGATGTACCAATGAGATATTTGTTAGTACGTGCTTTGGCTTATCAAACGTAAGTTACCAACCACAGTAAATTCACTGGACTATAGAAAGTAACCCTCATATTTATAGTTCGTAAGAAGGATTTGCTGGTATGTAACAAGATGAGAAATATTATTCATCTCAACTCAATGTATAGTAGGAACTGATATAATCTGGTATATATATGGTCTCTGTTTACAAATTGCTTTGGGTTTCATTCGGTAGAATGAAACGTATCACCACCACCACCATCATCATGATGATTATTCAACACCTTCATCATCATCATCATCATCATCATCATCATCATCATCATCATCATCATCATCATCATCATCATCATCATCATCATCATCATCATCATCATCATCATCATCATCATCATCATCATCATCATCACCACCACCACCACCATCACCATCTTAATCATCACCACCACCATCATCATGATGATTATTCAACACCATCATCATCATCATCATCATCATCATCATCATCATCATCATCATCATCATCATCATCATCATCATCATCATCATCATCATCATCATCATCATCATCATCATCATCATCATCATCATCACCACCACCACCACCATCACCATCTTAATCATCACCACCACCATCATCATGATGATTATTCAACACCATCATCATCATCATCATCATCATCATCATCATCATCATCATCATCACCACCACCACCACCATCACCATCTTAATCATCACCACCACCATCATCATGATGATTATTCAATACCATCATCATCATCACTGTCATCGTCATCGTCATCGTAATCGTCATCGTCGTCGTCATCATCATCATCATCATCATCATCATCATCATCATCATCATCATCATCATCATCATCATCATCATCATCACCACCACCATCACCATCATAATCATCACCACCACCACCATCATAATGATGATTATTCAACACCATCATCATCATCATCACCATCATCAACACTACCATCATCATCACCACATCACCATCATCATCACCATCATATATATATATATATATATATATATATATATATATATATATATATATATATATGTACATACATATATATTCACGTATTCGTGGGCAGCATACGGAATCCCCTAAACGGACGGTAAGACACGTGTACCTTCTCTTTCGTGTAGTTCTTGTCATATTAAGTAAGTCGTTTTCCAGTATCTGCCCGATACTATATATTTACCGTTCACTAATACCTCAATCCCATTGCCGTATTACAATGTTTTCCAACCCGTTTCAATCATCGAAGTAAAGGTCCTGTGTTATTTACGCACGGAGAACTTAGCATGGCCATATATACCGGGTAATGAATTCAATGTTACTGTCAGTATAATTACAATCAACTTTTCTCGGCCAAGGATTTGACTCTTTTCATCTTCCGTTTGACCTATTTTCCTTTTTCTTTTTCAACGAATTGGTTTGGTTTTTATATATTACAACACGTCTATATATGAAAATGCCTTTTGTAATAATGACAAAATGAGATTCGCGTTAAAGCGGCGTTTGTGGTATATTAATTTAATATGAGAATATTCTACTAAATATGAAGAAGTGATCAAGTTCATTCTGAAAAAAAATAGCTGGCTTGAAAGATCGCTTCATGATGTATTATAGTTAATGAATACATTTCTCCCTAATCTAGTTCATTTTATATTTTGTGAAAATGTTTCAGTTTTGAAAAAAAAAGATATAAAGAACTCTTTTTGACTATTTTGGGTTCACACCGAGGGCTCCATATTGATTAAACCAATCCGTGCTGGGTAGTGTATATTTTAAGTTAGAGTTAGGGGTCAGCCCCTAAACCATATTGCTGACCCTAAACCTCACACCTCCCTGATTCGCGACACCATCCCATGCTGCACTTGAAGTAATTATTCAAATGGCAGACTTCGATGGAACTAACATTGGTCTCAGATTGATCAATCTAATCTTAGATTGAAATCAGCTGTGCGGTCCTGCAGTGTGTTAAATAATGCGCTGGAAATATTTAACATTTTGAATGCCACTCTATAGAACTGTACTGAAATTTCAGAACGTTAAAAACTGCCAAACTCTATCAAACATATTTTCTTGGAATCTGAACTTTGACCTCTTAAACATAATGTGTTGCTTTTTGTACATGCTTGTAAATGGCCGTAGGAATTAAGTTTATGCAATTTAGAGCACGAGTGACCAACAGTGGCGGCGCCAGGAATTTTTAGTTAGGGAGGCTAAGGGGGGGCTGAGCCAATTTTTTGGGTGGCTTACAAGATTGAGTGATCGCCGTCCCGGGGGAGGGGGTGCCCCCTCCCCTTTTGAAATTTTTCCCAATCCTGGAAAGGCCTACGTGCAAAATGGTGGCATTTAGCGAGGCTTTTGTCACCTGAAAATTTCTCCAAAAATATGCATTTTTTTTGTGAGCAACTTTAGTCAAATTAGAATGGAAGATACCAATTCACAGTTTTCGTATCACTAAAATATTACCTGCTGTGAAAGATCCAATTCCTTTGCTCAATTATTATATCGCGCTCTCTGACACAACTCCTGTTTTAGTCTGTATTTTAGTCTGTCCTGAGAAACAACTCATCAACACCTGGCGGATGATGCTGGATTCTGAATTGTTTTTATCAGTCACCAAAACAAGGCTTCCTGCACCACAACTGAGTCACTGACTATTATCATGTGAAAAATTCATCAAAATTTCCATTGACCATTGTAGCACTGCAATATGGCTGACAAAATTTGGGTAGGCTATATCGTTTCAATGAGGTTTTTTTTTTTTTTTTGCCTATTTCAGTTGGGGGGGCTAATGGGGGGGGCTGACTACTTCAGTGGGGGGGCTAAAGCCCCCCAAGCCCCCCCCCCCCTTGGCGCCGCCACTGGTGACCAATCAGTTTTATCTACCCTTTTTTCAGCTTTTGAGGGGCGGAGGAGTTGGGAGGGGACGGTGGAGATATTATAATGTCCCTTACTGGAGTGTGCCCTGCCGCAAACATCCATCGCACCCTACCCCTCCCCATCCCATTTCGTATCCGTCAAAAGCGAAAACTGTATATTTGCTCCAGTCTTAGTTACGTACCGTTGTAATTCCACTTAAAGCACAACGCACATATTCTTACACCATAAACGGTAGATTGTATTTCCCGCGTGTTTTCACAAAATGCCAAAGCTAGTAAATTTCTTCATTTTCAAATATATTCGTTATTGGGAACCTTATACGTATACCTTTGTTCTTTATGACAACAAACCTCTCTACAAAACTGACGCAGATGTAATAACAGTACAGAGAGCTTGCTGTCCTTGCCAAAATAAAACAAAGTTGCATCTCAATTTATTAATACAATGTCAAAGACAAGAGAAAAGAGATGAAAGGAAAGGTCATTAACACCAAATCCAGGGTAATTGGCCTCTTCTGTGATTGCTAAATATGATATTCATTTTGCGAAATTGGTGCTGAGAGCGTGACCTGGGGTGTGAAGAGAATGAAATTAAATCTATCCAATGTTTGCAATCACGGATGAAAGTAAACGGCCTAGTGTTATTTAGGCAACACTATCTTTTTCAATACACCAAAAACTTGAGTTTGCTGTAAGGAGTTGCGTGTCCGGTAGTTTATTAAATAACCGGTTATCTACTATTGGCAATGTTGCCTGCGGTGTTTTGAACAATCTCCGGAAAAGAGTGACTGAGAGCATCGTAAGTTATACAGCTGTGAGAAGGTTTGACATTAAAATTCAGTTCACAAGTATATAGAAACGTTAGACTAGGATAGATATGTCAGTGAAAAATTGACGCCTATTATATTATGTACAGTAACGTTACATGCAACAGTATATGAAACGGTCACTTTGGCGACATTTTGACAACTTAGGAACAGAGGAAAGGAACGTGTAAACTATATGCTGGACATCTACCAAATTAATGACGAAGTTCAAGAGGTGATCAATTGATCCAATTATAATCTTAGCAATTAAGCACAATTCTAAATAACTCACTTTGCATGGAGACAGAAGGGGGGGGGGGGTATCAGACTCATTGGACATTATACAGGTATAAATTTTAAAGTGCAAAGTCCGTAGAATTTGAGTAATTTACCAGGCATCTATACGAATATTTAAAATTTATTTCGTTTACGGGGGGGGGGGGGGCGGAGGGGAGTGGGGTGCCACGTCAAACCGGGCATATTTAGACTACAGAGTAGGTCGAGAATAAGCTCTAAAATCAAGATAGTGTCAATAAATACGTATAAGATAATGAAATATATTTGTGTGAGGTTGAAAAGAGGGTGTACACCCACCCCCTTATCAGTGGTCTAATTCTTCTCCGGTTTAATGTAAAAAAGTTCCCCGACAGAACCATTTTATCCCGACCGGTACGCCTCTGCTGGGTTTGCATTTTTGAGATATGTGGTGAAATCGTGCTATGATTGGGAGGTGAAAAGTTCCTTTAATTTTGTTTTTGTCTGACGATAGCGTGCAGTATACTCTCAATGAAAGCATTGCCATTAGTAGGCGTGTCATGACAGGCTTATATACTCTCTGCACCAGATACAAGCCACGGTGCCTTTATCATACCAAAGTATAAGCAGAGTAATGAATAAAGAAAGTTCAAGTGATATATTCTACTGAAAAAAATTAAACATTCAAACATTACTGATAGTTAATGTTACTGTACGTTAGGTTTATTCAACTCTTCGGTACTTTAAACATTAACATTTCAAACAACATAGGGCTGAGTAATGTCATTCTTAGACTTGTTCAAGTCGTTTATTCTACTCCATTAATGTCCACTTTAAACGATACTATATATCTTCCAAACTGAGCGTTTTTTTCGCATAGGGGTGTTCATGGCATCTTTACTACGTCAACTTGATGTTTGAGTTAACTAGAGCTCCTTAATTTATAAATTATTTATTCATGTCAGAAGACGCATTACTTAAAGCGATATTCCGTTAGGAGAAGCACTTATATACCACTTATCTTGTAGAAAAACTACGTGGCCCCACTTTCGGTTGTAGACACTATCTCAATATCTTGTACTTAACTCGAAGGTAATGTTGAGTGATTGTAACCTATAGTTTGACTGGTTAAACCCGTCCTTTCTCCAGGGTGTGGATCACAGTAGATGTCTTCTATGCAGCAGTTATTCTTCAAAAGCTTTTAAATTTCCAAATTATAATCTTCTTTTTGATTTATCCTTGCAATTTGATACATTTTTTTAAATTCTTGTTTGTCTTGCTGTTTTTGTGGTGTTCTTTGTACTGTTTAGAACCGCACCCAACTTCTCAGTAGAAATGTTCTCTCTTCCTCCCCCCTCCCCCCTCCCCTAGTAGATAAATTATTTAGCTGCCTCTAACAAACTACAAAGGCCTTTTCGGTTAATTCTCTCTCTCCTTGTTCATTCACAAAGTACTACCAAATTTGAAGATTTCGTATATATCTTCGCGATACTATAAATGCTACACAGATGCTTGTTTGACCTTAAAGGGGAATTCCGTTGGATAAAATTGATTGCTCGATAAAATAAATGCTAGAAATTTTCTGTAACCATAAGTCAAAACCACATCCTCATAGTATATTTTACGGTGCAAGATATGTTTTTTTTTTCAAATTTGGAAGTATTTTGTGAATGCAATCTGGCAACAACAGAGTGAATGATGCCATATTTCATAAAAATAAATAAAATGCTTTTTGATTAAATTCTATACGTACAAATAACCTTGACAGACTGAGTAGGCATTCCAAATGTATCAGGTTACAAGGATAATGCAACAAGACGATTATAATAGAAAAGAAAAGTTTTTGAAATAACATTTCCCGTTATGACGTCACAGAACATCTACTGAATGTGAACCACCTCAGCGAATATTCGAGGGGTATCTCAGTCAAAATTAAAGGCATTGACGACTCGCCCCAAACCGTGTGCCGCCCTCTGAGAAAGTTAACTTTCCGTTGCTTGCAAGTGAAGTTTTTTTCCCATCGCTACAAAATGCAGACAGTAATGAAACGTGTTGCCTTATTATCTTTTATCTGGACCTGAGATGTCCATCGCTGCTATGTACACTGTGTTGTGGGTATTGACCGTAGCTGCATGTATTGACTGTACACTAGTGTCTAATTACCGACGGTAGCAAGCTATGCGTGTGCCTTTCTGGGATCGATGGTGGTCTCTAACACTTATGTTACACCTCATTCGAAACTAGGTCAGATTACCGTTATCAGACGTTTCTTTGTGCCCGAGTCTTCACTCCCTTTAAGTCAAATTTCAATCTACTATATCTTGAGTTAGGGACTACAAGATGTTGAAACGAGGCTGTGCACCTATAACAGTGTGGAATATTTTTGCTCATCCGTATATAAATGTTACATTTTCTGCCACCGGAATATCCCTTTAATATACAGACAATTTCCAACAAGCGTCGCCCAGGTTACTTTAAGCACAACCAACCACTTTGAAAGCTTAAACTCACACGAAAGTCTGATAAAATGAGAAAAGTTGAGACACTTGAGTCCATCAACGACAGTTTACGTTAATATAGTATTTTGCAGATCTGATTGTACAGCGAACACGAACTGTCAAACGAGTTATAATCTGACCAAACTAACGAAGTGATATATTTTCTGATCAATATTTAATGCCTACAGTGGATAATTTGCTATATATCTAGTACACATTCTCTTCTCAAGGAATCGACCTATATACATTATATATGTTTGCTGATTCAAATAAAAGCTTAAGAGAGTATAAAGTACGTTCCGTCCTCTTCTTCAGCCTCGATTTTCTTTCCAGCCAGTTGGGACAATTTCCTAATGCTAATACCACTCTTAACTGCACTCCAATACCATGCTTCAAAGCTCTGGTATTGACAGTACAAACAGTTCTTAAACTTGATCTGATAGAAACATGATATTCATACTGCTCGTACTGTCAGTACGAGTACTCTGAAGCAGGACATGACATTACAGTATAGCAAAAATTGTCCCAACTGGGTGCGGCCAAAAGGGACAATTTCCTAATGCTAATACCTCTCTAAACTGTACTCCAATATCATGCTTCAAAGCACTGGTATTGACAGTACAAACAGTTCCTAACCTTGATCTGATAGACACTTGATATTCATACTGCTCATACTGTCAGTACGAGTGCTCTGAAGCAGGACATGACAGTACAGTATAGCAAAAATTGTCCCAACTAGGTGGTAATAGTCATGTTATGCGTTACCTCGATACAACAGTCATCAGAAGACTTGGTCAAGTCTTTGACAATAGAGGGGATACTTCTCCTTTATAATTATTAGGGACACCGTTATCAATATTTTTCTTCGATAACTTTAACTGTGCATGCGGCGAATATTGTCACTTAGGCCTATACTTATATGTGATCTATAGATTGCATTCCATTTACTCCCATTTAGTTTTCTTTGAAACACAACAAGTTCTTCCACTGCTTGGTACAGTAATTTCAAATCTAGAAATCCATGCAGGAATGACATTTAAAAAAACTTCAAATCATGCCATTCATATAGTTTGACATTCATATATTTTTGATCTCAGGTGCAAAATGCGTTTCCGTTGATAAATGACCGAGTCAGTTTGATATTATCATATATACTCTGACAGGCAGCGCCAGTAATATTCATTTTAGCAGGTTAAACGCCCACGTGTCAGCCAAACGTGTTAAGGATTTATGCATTTCGGACGTGAGAGATATTACTCTCAGTATAAAGATTCTGATTGGTTGGTTGGGTTTGATTCAATCTCTACACTGTTCTTTCAGGTCCAGCTTTCCCAAGCACTCCACACTGACAGTATGGGCAGTATGACTATGAATAGCATATTTCTAAGCACAAAAAGGTTAGGAACTGTTTATACTGCTAGTACGAGTGCTTGGAAGCATGCTACGAGAGGACAGTACAGAGTGGTATTACCATTGGCAAATTTCCTCATAATGCTGTGTTACTTCAACTTATTACTTGAGTGTGCATTTAATAGGGGAAAAACGATTTAATTTTACCGATTGCACTTATATATTTCAAGCTATACGAGACATGTGGTGGAAAATATTGCATCTTTTGTGATCTTGAAAGAGCCATTGGTTTAACCACACTATACACAGTTCATCATTAATCAATCACTCAATCAGTCAGTCATTAAGAATATAAAATAATAAAAGTTTCCTTGCTAAAGGCGGTAGTCTCTTAGTTTTACAGATCAGTTGATAAAAGTTGCCCAAAAGAAATCATATCTTAGATGCAATCTGTATCTTCCGCCAAAAAAAAAAAATCTAAAATGTGGGTCAAATTTTTTCAACCCATTCCCATTCTCAAATGCAAAGTCTCTTGTGTTATGTGACAAGTAGCTGTCAATTACCAAAATTTAGAAGAAAAAAAATTCAACATAAAAGTAAGGATTGTCGCAAGTTAATTCTGCTTCTAGCGTTAGTATAGCGTCAATCGTTTAACGTTGAATATAGAAAGAAAAAGAAAAAAAGGAAAAATTGTGCCTTTGAGACAAACGAGAATAAAAACCATCTCTTGGTGTCTCTATTGTTGGCAAAAAATAAGAAAAAAAAAGTGTGACGCAGGTAAAATTTTGACGCGAGACAATTACTTATGATGGTAAAAGCCCTCGAAAGGTTCTATACAAAGAACAGATTGAAGTATAAAGCAAAGGGAATATTAGTTTACAAAGCAACACACACGGAAAAAATATACAAAGAAAGAAGATAATTTAGAGACAAAATTTGCACTTAAGGTGTTTGGCTTGTTTCTGCCAAGCAATTCTATAGAGATGCTTTGTAAAGGTTTCATAATAATATAATTTAAAAATAAAAGAAACAAAATGAGTTTTAACTTGTCAATATTTTTTTTATGAACACTGCTTGGTAGTCGCTATGATAAGATAAAAATATACCCGATGGTTAAAAGGCTATATCGGTGCCAACTCATAGGACGGAAAAGAAAAACTCAGACAGATATATGCTACTGTACACTGGTTGTTGACTTCTCATCTCAATAGCTTCTTTACGCCGGCCTTTGATATGGTTCGTTATAGAAATTTATTTTCTTCTTTTTGTTTCCGTTGGAACCAGATGCTCACAAAATGATATTACGAGATTGCCCTATAGGGATGTGAGAAATGCTCTTTACAAGTTTTCACAAATTTCTGTTTGAATAATTCTTGATATTGGTTTTCACCGGGACATCGCCCCCTCCCCCCACCAAAAAAAAAACGTTTGGTGACCCCTCTCCCCCCCCCCAATAAAAAACGTTTGGTGACCCCCCCCCCAACCTCATATGAAATTGTCACAAAACAAAAAATCAATTTGATTTCTACTGACTATAACTTACTTGTCAACCTCCAAAATTCAGCAAACTCGAAGATCATAGGAATTCAAAGACAGATAAAGACCACAAGGCTTCAGGGACCCCCCCCCATCACCACCCCATCCCCTATGGCAGGCCCCTGGACTACACGCCTTGCCTTGTGCTCTGGCTCGCACTGTGCGCCTGTGGCTTGAATTACCCCGTTTCTGTGCCCCCAAATGTTGTTCTAAAATAGTATTTGCTTTGCCTTCCTAATCGCAAATGTCTGGCTTCGCCACCAGGCGCGTAGCCAAGGGGGGGGGGGGGCGAAGGGGGAAGCCGCCCCCCTCCCCTTGAGCATAATTTTTTTTTTTTTTTAATGTTTTTATGATATGGCTAGTATTTTCAAAAGAGAAAATGCTAAGATGCAACTTACAAGGCCTGGGAAGTGCCTTTTCCAGCGATCTGGGGGCATTCTAAGCCAAAATTTTCTTGTACGCTTCGCGCCAACCATGGTGGCGCTACGCTTAGATAGTTTTCAATGCCGAATCTACAGTTTCGCCCCTCCCGTGGCAAATTCCTGGCTACGCGCCTGTTCGCCACTGATTTGATATCCATTTGACTGGGAAAGTCTATATCGCAAAGGAGTTTATGAAACTGTTTCTTCCAGTTAGTAGCGAATATCCTCTATTTTGTACATTGTATCCTCTATTATGATGACAAACAGACAGTTATAGCGCAATTGAAAGCATGACGTCACTTCCTCTACGATATTGTAGAATATATATATATTCATAAAACTGAAGTCAACTTCAAAATGAAATTTTCACCTCATGGAAAAAGAAAAGACAGAAAAAAGAAAAGAAAATTCATCTCAAGAAAAGCATCTGTGATCGTTAAATGACATATTTTATTTCCTCAGAGGAAGATATTTAAAAAAAAAAATACTGGATTTCCTTAAGAAGAATATTTAAAAGGTTTCAATTTTGCTAGGAGTTAGTGTATTTTGTGTATTTTGAAGCGAAAGAGATAAAGGAAAAACATAACCGACAGATAAGTGAGCTTTTGCAAAACTACCTACAAATTATTGACCCTGAGATTATGCCTCTTTTCTCCAAGTATGCAAACACATTTAAATATGATACATTTTATAGGTCTACATGCAAAACTTGTATTGCGAGTACAAATCAAGGAGTGCGAATACATGTGCAAAGTCCCGAGTGTATAAAAACGAATGAAATCGTCTATACGATTATGTACGTGATCAGCTCACGATACCGTTATGATCTGCAGTCAGAGACTGCGACTTGTCAACTTTCGCGGAACTTGATAGCACCGGTATGACAGTGCGCCCTCTGTTAAATGTAGGCGTGAATGGATACTGAGCACCTTTAACTTTGTACTCTACCTAAGTCCCTTAGTTACAACGAGGAGTAGCCAATTATTATGTGAGACAAAACCAAAGCAAATATATACGAAACATTCATGTTTTTTCATGCATATTATTTACAAACGCTGATAGATATGTTTACCGCTCCATGAAAGAAAGTGCAAGTAACTGCAAGCTAAAATAAGCTGTACCAACCAGACAAGATTATGAAAGTTAACGAGTTCCACTCAATTTCTTGTAATTATCTTCAAATTAGACAAGGCCTTGTAGAAAAAAAGGTTGCTATTATAAGATTATAGTTCTAGGCAATGAGTTGATATAGGAGTTAATATGCACCTTGTCAAAAGTAATATGGTTACTAAGTGGTGTATATTATGAAACTAACGAAGCGAGATAACATTTCTTTCATTCTCTCTATGCTAGTCATACATTGCGTGTTAGATGATAAGCCAGCAAACATAATCTAGGAGTTTAACTGCATTTCCCCGAAGTGATATTTTGAATGTGACTTTACAAAAAAATTAATGTAGTAACAATTCCAACTCATGTATTTCTTTACGTGACAGTTGCATTTTGTAAATTGGAAACGGGATTTATTCTTTCTTTTTGTAATAATAAACAATTGTATAATATTATGCTCAACTTGTGATTTTGTGTTAGTTCATACTCAACACTTGAATATCACTGTGTCTAAGATAGTATTTACGACATATATAGCAAATGTTTTGTGTTGAATTCAACATCATACCTGCTTACAATATCTACTGGTACAAACACGTAGTGCTATATAAGGTAATATTCAAACCAACATCATTAATCATGAGGAAACTATAATTAATTAATTAATTAATTAATAAATAAACTGGAAAAAAGGTCTTAACGTGAGCACGTGATTAAAAAATATTGATTCTTTAGTTACAAGATTTTCCAAATCGTATTTTACCAAGAAGGCCTGACAACCGGTAAGGTTTTTTTTTTAAAAATTTTTATGAGGTTAAAGAGCCCTCAAACAGTATAATGTGACACAGGTCAATCGCGTGTCTTTCATTATCCCTCTATAATCTGCGTATGAACACATTGAAGGCTTTCAGTCATTGCCTGGCTGTCGTTATACAACAAGTTATTGTTGATTTATTACGAGTCTCAAGGGCGTAGGAACGGGGGGGCTGGGGGCGCCAGCCCCCCCCCCCATTGAAAAATGTGGAGGGGCGGAAGCATCATTCCGCCCCCCCCCCCCCCCCCGTTTCGCAAGTCAGAAAACCTCTTTTTCATTTCCAAATGAGAAAAAAAATCTCATTTGGAGCACCAAATTGCATCTAAGGCCTGGTGAAAATACAAAATGGAGTGGGTGTTGAAGTGTGCTATATTGCACCAAATTGCATCTGAGGCTACCTGGAAATGCAAAAAAATTCCAAAGGAAAGGGGGACAGACCCCTCCCCCAGGCCGGCCATCAGTCTTCAGCCCCCCACTCGAAAGTACCTTCCTACGCCACTGACGAGTCTTCATTACCTTTACAAATCCCCCTCCCTCCCTCCCGCCCCCATACCTGTTTAAATGCGCTATTCACTTGTATACTTGCTTCTGCATTCGCTCTAAGATGAATAATAGGGCTTAAAAGTAAAAATGTATGTATTTATGCACGGCCAAAAGTCATATCCATGATTTGATGTCACTATCTCAATTTCATCTTCATTTTTGTTTTCACTTCAGTAAGTTCGTTTAATTAAGTAAATATCATGCATCTAACTTTTCATACATTTTAAGATTCACGGGAAGGTTACATAAAGAAATAAAAATCTTTCCCCCCCCCCTCCCTTTCTACCAAACATGTTGTGTGTATATCAAACCAATCGATCCATTCATTTAATAATTCATTCATTCTTCCATATATTCACCTATCCATCCATGCAATTATTCATATATTCATGTAATAATTCATTCATTCTTCCATTATTCACCTATCCATCCGTGCATTATTCATATATTCCTCTAATAATTCATTCATTCTTCCATATCTTCACCTATCCACCATGCATTATTCATATATTCATCTAATAATTCATACTACTTTCCATATATTCACCTATCCACCATGCATTATTCATATATTCATCTAATAATTCATTCATTCTTCCATATGTTCACGTATCCATTCACATGCAATTACTCATCTAATAATTCATTCATTCTTTCATATATTCATCCATTCTTTCATATATTCATTCATATATCCATCCATCCATTTAATAATACATTCATTCTTTCATATATTCATCCATTTAATAATTCATTCATTTTTTCATATATTTATGCATTCATCCACATATTCCTCTACCCATCCATCCATTCAATCATTCATTCTTTCATATATTCATCTATCCATTTATCGCTATTTTGTTCATTTACGAATGAATTAATCGGCCATTCATCCATCCATTCATTCATTCATCAATGACCTGATTTGCGCGTTCGCTCGCCTATCCATTCGTTCATTCATACATCCATGCATTCATCCATCTGCCATTCATCCATTCATTCTTTCGTCAATGACTTGATTTGCGCGTTCGCTCGCTTAGCCATTCGTTCATGCATTCTGTCTTTACTCTTTAGCAGTATTTTTACTCGTCAAGACAACAAATTACCATGACTTATTTTTCGATTTAACATGTATGTGAGTATAGGCTATGATATGTCGAACCGATACGGGTTTCAACGCCTTTGCATCTAACTAACATGACAGAATACGTGTAAGGTGATAGTTACACATTTTATTAAACGAATCGTCGAGTCTTCGAGTCGTCTTTGCTCTCAACATATTCATCTGTTCCAAGAGACAGCCTATATGTTGTATGTATATTTCAAGCACCAAACCCTCAGTCAATGCCCTTGCTTTTAGCATCATGCATGGCAGAGATCAACCGATAAAAAAAAGAGACGAGTTCTCCCGTTGCAAATAGTCTCTTTCAATAAGAAGCGTGAATCTGGCATAAATTAAAGACTTCTGCACTCGAAGAAAAAAAGAAGGGAAAAAAAACGGAGAGAAGAGAGTATGTATTAAGGGCAGCCCTGTCGAGAACTTAAGGTTAAGATAAAAAAAAAAAACATACAATTATATAAAACGAGAGCGAAGGAAGGAATCAGTTGGCCACTGCCCTCACGACAACTTCGACGACAAAGTAATTGACTCGTTTTTAGAAGACGTTAAATCTTAAAATAAAAACTTACTTGCTGACGTAGTAGATCCATGAAGTGCCTTCCGGTTTAACACGTAGACAGTTCTTCACCCTACGATGTTATTAACTTTGCCTGTGCCTTCTTTCCCCCCCCCCCCCTTTGATCCTTTGGGATATAAGAAAAGGCCACCGATATTAGCTGTACGGGTTTACAAGTGCAACTTAAGACGGATGACCTGTATCTTTGTTTTAACACAAAAAAAAAACAATCTAATCAATTCCGAGGGGCCCCCGATCGTTCCATTTCGACACTTTCTTAGTGAATTTCTCGTTTTCTTTTTTCCCCTTTTCTTTTTTGTCACGTTTTCATTCCGTTTGCAAGCTTTCCGTAACGGCCTTTATACATTAACATGAGTAAATTGGTAGTCCTTCGAGAGTAATGACTTTAAGACGTTAGAAACCAATGCCAATATAATTTGATTCTATTAACGTTCATTAAAAAGTCTGAATTCCCTTTGAATATTCTTCTTTATTCTCGTTTTGTTTTTTAGTTTAGCACCGAAAGTAACTCTCTATACGGATGATTTCATCAGAATTAATTATAAATCAAGTAGTCTATACCTTGGCATTATAGAAACAAAGACATGCAGCAATCTGTTAGGAAATGAAAGGAATTTAGTGATGGCGCCAGTCACAATTACTCCATCTGTACATTTAGAGAGGGACACCTCTGATGGACGTTTACTATGGCAAATTGGTGCATTGGAGAAATAAAAACATGGAGGTGTGGAGGGGGTTTATCTGGGCCAGATATAAGAATGCAGATCTGGAATATCAATCTGGGCCAGATCTGCTTCAGATCTAAAATTTATTTCTGGCCAAATAGAAAATTGGGTCAGATATAACTTGATATAAATTAAGGTTTAATATGACCCATATAAAATTTTATCTGGTAAAAATTTATGGCATCCATATCGAGGCCTAATAATATTTTATCTGGATTGACTACATATCCAGTTATATATGGCTTGATATGGCTAGATAAAACTTTATCTGCATATAACTGTATATCAAGTTATATCAGGCCATATGATATGGCGCCAGATTAAACCAGATCTGGGATTTCGGTAAAGGTAGGCCTAGAGGTTACACATACAACAGGGCTGAAAATGACCTAATATACTTACAGGATAACAGCAAATAATCAGAACATCTTCATTACATGTGCTCGCTTATGACTACGATGCACAAAGTTACTGTAGCCCTGTACCATCTTACTAACAGTAACATAACTACTAGTATACCACTGGTTAGTAAAACGTAAGCACATGCCCAAGGCTACAGTAGGCCAAGGTTTTTCAGTATAACAATAGATATACCTGGCCTATCTATCTTACCAAAATGAATGTTTTGGTCACATGTAAAGTAAGTGTAAACGATAACAATTAACATAATTAACTACTTCTATACTAGTCTATCATTAGACTGGCCTACTGTAGCAGTGTAAGCCTAGGCCTGACTTAGGCCTAGCCTAGATCCAAATTATTCGCCTCTTCCTACAGTCTCGCTGCACGGCCTATTTCATTACCAAGGTCTGAGCTCATATTCTGGTGATTTTTTTCTACGTCTTCACCCTCCGATGGTTGAAACGTTCAAATGGTATTTAAAGGAATTTAAGGGGACCCTTGTCGAGGTCTTGTTTATAAATTTGAAGTCGGATTGTGGCTACAATCCACAGCACCGTGTATTGCGCAATGTTTGTTGGCTATAGCATTTGAACTTAGCGCGTAGAGTCGATGTCACTAGACTTCCTTTGTCACGTGGGCCTTTTTACCCTTACAAACTGGGCTTCATATCCCCCAGCCTACAGTTTGGACCCAGTAGGGCAATCCCCCTCCCCAAATGTCTGGTCCCTCGCATTAATGATATTTATTTCTACTTAAATGAATAATTCGGCTGATTTATTGAGAAAACTTTGTCAACATTTATGTTATTTCATATTTTACCACATTTTTGCTGTTTGTTATTGACCTCAAAATTCTCTATCCATTCATACCAAAAATGTTTTCCAACATTAGAAGCTAATTTTAATTCACAACCCTTGAGCCCTTAGCCACTCAATAATATTAAAAGCGTTTATGTTCGTTCTGGGCCTGACGAGAAGAGGGATCAGGAGGCTATGGCCCTGGGCCATTAGGGGAGCTGGAAAACTTTGTGACAAGGAATTAGATTAATATTTTATACCATCCTTAATAGATCAGGTAGTACACACTGTCAAGTACTGTACTAGATGTTGCTAGAGCTTTAAGACAATGCAATAAATCTTAAGTTAAAGGTATGCTGTATTGGCAGCAAGTATGCTAGATATTCAAATATGGTCACCTCTGGTCAAAACTCTTAAACTGTTTTTATCACAACCTTTGAGGAAATTTTCCTCACTGAGACATTCAGTCACCTTGTGTTTTTCTTTAAATTGTCTGAGAATAATTTGGAGAGTAAAGACCTCCAAGAAAAGAATTTTTGAAAACTTCTAGCAATTTAGGAGTGCAATAATTTGGGTCCTATACAGACTACCTTCAAGAAAAACATAGCAGGTATAACAACATTAAATGGCATACTTGATGAAGGTAAATAATAGATAAAATCCTGTGAGGTTTCGATCAGACTTAAAGCTGCATTATTGCACTGGCTTCTACTTTGCAAAATAATACCATATATGCAATGGACAACAAAATTGTCTGGTTTAAACTTAATTGCTAAAACGTCGGATGGTTTTGAGCTGCCAAAGTAATATATATATCTTTCCGTTGGCTTGAATTTACTTTGTTCTTGAAATGTAGGTCATGTCAAGTCAAAATGTCTGCCTTTAGTAACCCTTTTTAAAGGGTATATGAAGACTCTTGCAAAAAGAAACGTCTCATGCCGGTAATCTGACCTAGTTTCGAATGAGGTGTAACAGAAGTGTTAAACACCACCATCGATCCCCAGAAAATACACACACAGCTTGCAACCATCGGTAATTAGACACTAGTGTACAGTCAGTACATACAGCTGCGGTCAATACCCACAGCACTGTGTACAAACGATACAGGGATGGACATCTCAGGTCCAGCTAAAGATAAGAAGGTATCACGTTTCATTTCTGTCTGCATTTTGTAGCGACACGAACACTTGCAAGAAAAAGAAAGTTAACTTTTTCAGATGGCCGTACACGGTTTGGGGCGAGTCTTTAATGCCTTTAATGTATTCAGAATGCAAAAAGTACTGTTGACCTTCCTGATCTCTCATCACCAAGAAGCTGAATGAAATGAATAGATTATCTGAGGCAAATCCAGAATTGTTTTGGAAGGGGACCCTGGATTAACACCATATGTCTGCCTTAGGTCACCCTTTATGATGTATTCAGATTGCAGAAAATTACTGTTTTGACCCTGGGCTAACACCATATGTAACCGTAAGGCACTACAGTATATGTATCCACCTTTTGCAGGAACAGCCCAAAGAATATAAAGTTACTATTAATTTACTATTTATTATTACCACCACTAGGATAGTTGGACCACCGAGATGGTTGTACCACCACTAGCTGGGTTGCCCAACTGGGATGGTTGTACCACTACAGGAATGGTTGTACCACCACTAGGATGGTTGCACCATGAGGATGGTTGTTCCAATGATGTCCGGGGCAATTGAAAGACTGGTATGATTTGATTTATCAAAGAACAGAATAAAAGAAGTTACGATAGAAAGTAACATGGTTTAACTTCCAAATCAGTGGTTAATTTATTTTCATACGATTTACGAACCAATAAAAGGTTGATTTTCCATAATCCGGCATAAAAAAGTAGGAACCTCTTAAGAAAGTAAGCTTTTCATCTAAAGTATCCTTTATCAAAAACATTGCAGCACAGATACTTTAAATGTGCCATTAATTTATTGCCAACTGGAAAAAAAAAACATCTTTGATAAAATGCCAAGCATTCATTTCATGAATTGAATTAAAATATGGTTCATAGTTTAACAGGAACCTTAAAAAAAAATTGTTAATTTCATGCTGCTCAATAAAAGAGACCACCTAATTTTTGTAAATTATCAATCCTGTAATGCATATTCTTAACTTTCTATCAATGATTTTTTGACAGAAAAGCTATTTATGTTAAATTTACATGCAGTCCAATATTAGTTTGAACCTATTTTGTTCATTTCAGCATAAAGTTTGGGCACGTAATCATCCCACTCGGCCTGTACAAAATTAGCAGCGACAGGAGAACCCAGCTTATGATCTTCTGCAAATTTTGAGGCTTTCCACGAAGCACGATTTTCAGTGGTTTTGGGTTTTGGTGGCTCCTGAATGTTTAGTGGACCTGGCTGCTTGTAAACGATAAAGACGTATCGATGCAGACCTAGAAAGAAAGAGAAGTGATATTATTCGTGAATGACTATGACAACATGACTGTCATGTTTAAAGTTTTGAACATATACTCTGTAAGGTACCAGGGCAAGCAAATAATTTTCAAACCCACTGGCTAGTAAATAACCTGAATTTTGAGGTCACTCTGTGTATATTGATATCAGCCTAAAACACAAAGGTTTTCATTTCAATAGGTGTGAACACCATATGTACACCTGCATGTGTCCACACAAAATGGTTTCAAATATGCCAGGTGTGTATGTAGTACATACATCAGGCGGTACAAAATGGTTGTAATATCACACCTAAAGTAATCACAACATAATTGTGTTGTTTTCTCTGAATCGAGTAGGGCGGGGTGGGGGAGGGGAGGGTAGGGGAGGGTGGGGGACGAGGAGGAGGAGGAGGCAGATGAAGGAACGCACCTGTTCCTTGAGGAGGTCCAGCTCCAATGTATGCTGATTGGGTCTTTCCCTTACTGACGTCTCCTCCTGGAATATCCACAACCAACCAATGGTGCCACTCCCTGTATTTTGGATCCTTACGGCTAGGAGCATCGGGGTCAGTCAATATAACCGTATAGAGAGCTCCACTCTCAGCAGCCCACTTAATGTCTGGAACATCTTTCATCTTTCAAAGTGAATAGAAAAATCATATTTCTTGAAGGAATGGAAAACATACAATATATTAATATGTTATCTTCCCTAAATGCCATTTAGCCTTATTTTTAGCTTGCAGAAAAATATGTACACCATTACCAATTGCTCCTGTTTTTTTTATTTAATGCAAAGCTCTACCAACTTGGTTCTGTCTACTCTGTAACAGGGACATGTATTCAATTATACGGTTTGAGTTGAATTAAATGTAAACGTCATCAACATCAGATAGTAATAATTTACAAATTTTAAATGAGTTTCAAATATACTTTATTAATTTTGAGATTCAGACTTACTCTTGTTCTGAGCCACTAATCAAGGATATGTGGAAGGAGAAACCTACAGTAAACCATTTATCTGTCAGAGTATGAAAGTTGCTTCCTTGAGTTTGGGTAAGAAATAATGCATTTGCAAATAATGCCAAAAAAAGCACGGAGTATTACTGCAGCTCAGTGGTTAATGCCGGTGCCTTTCAATCATAAGGTCCCCAGTTCGAGTCACTCCAAGATTAATGTATGTCGTCCAGTTACAGAGTTGTTGACAATTGACAATTCATTATCATGGACGTTAAATATGAATGTGAGAGACTGACGTCGGTCAGCTTGCAGCTTTGATAAGCCAATGAGGCTTCTTTGCGAGTTCCTGCTTGCAGGAGGATCTACAATACATACATTTGAGTTCAGACTAGACAACTGCAAGTCTGTCACTTACCAATGTAGGTGTGGTTACATTGCCTAGCTCTGCCTTTGCACCACTGGGCCACTTAACTTCAGCAACTCCCGGGGGAACTGCACTTAAAACATCGGGCACCACTCCATGCTGTTCCATTGTTTTAAGTCAACTGCGTTGAACTGATATGAAGAAAATATACAGTGATTGTACGGATATCAAGTACTGCTCAAATGTGTTAAATAATAATGAAACACATAAAAAACAAAACATAATAGTTAATGAAGGTGAATTTCACGTGTTAATTAATATTATTTAGCATATATTCTATGTTTATATATTCCCAGAGTTCTGTATGGACATTAGTCAATGTAGTTGCCATGTTTTCAATCATAATTTTAAGCCTGACAGCCCTATCGAAACAGCTCAAATTTGAAAATATAAAAGAAAATCAACTTCAAATGTACTTTTTATTTTTGTTTAACTTGTACTGTAAGTTTCACAATTAAAGTTTGATCAATTTGACTCAATCGAATCACTTCAGTCCATCTCAATCTGGATGCATCTCTTCAATGGAAAGATGTTGTAATTAAAGGGTGTGAAGACTCGCGCAAAAAGAAGCATCTTATGCCGGTATTCTGACCTAGTTTCGAATGAGGTGTAACAGAAGTGTTAGACACCACCATTGATCCCAGAAAATACGCACACAGCTTGCTACCTTCGGTTATTAGACACTAGTGTACAGTCAGTACATACAGCTGAAGTCAATACCGACAGCACGGTGTACAATCGATACAACAATGGACATCTCAGGTCCAGCTAAAGACAACAAGGTATCACGTTCATTACTGTCTGCATTTTGTAGCGACAAGCAGAAAATTTCACTTGCAAGCAACCGAAAGTTAACTTTATCAGAGCGCGGCATGCGGTTTGGGGCAAGTCTTCAATACCTTTAAGCAGCTAGGATAAAACTTTCACAGCAGCACTGGAGAGAAGTTCCTTGAGGTTCATTTAAAGAAATACTTTTGCATTTGGTGCTGTGAGAATTTACATATTAAACAACATAGGCTAGGCTTATAGTTGCAGCATTTTGACCAATACATGGTAATTGCTATCATAGCCCGCCATACTGAACATACAGAAGGCCGATATAATAATATTTCATATTATACTTGTCTCATTATAACTTATAAATTGCTACAGCTTCCACTGTTACATTACTAACTGTGTATGAGGCCCATAACTATGGAATGCAAAAGGGCAAACTTATTACTTACGTTGTTGTCATCGGCACTTTTCAACAACTGCTCAACCATTTAATGTAAAAAAAATAGGCGTTTCGCACAAAATTCAACAAACATCACAGTGCAGGGGAAAGCATTATATGTAGGCTGCTACCACTACTAGTACTAGGCCTACTACTGTTACACCAGGGAGCTCCACAACAAGTCCCAGGTTACACCTAGAGCCATATTGGTACTCTTACTACTGCTAATACTAGACTCAACAATTGAAAAAACAGTCTAGACTACCCACATATATCCTAATTAACGACGTGCGGATTAGTAAGCATGTGCAGCGCAAGTTGAATTTTGTTTGAGAGGAGCTATTCTTTTGCAGCACTTGGTTGAACAATTGTTGAACAGCGCCGATGGCAACAACGTAAGTTTATACAACGACGTAAGTTAAGAAAATAAAACGTGAGTTTGAGCAACAGCAAGGTAAAACAGCAGCAACAATTTTAGTTTAGACAACAACAAACTTAGTTTAGACAACCAAATAAGTTTTCCCTTTTCGCGTTCCATACATAACTAGGCTATGGCTACTAGCAGTCGTAAAACGGTAAGCCTGGCCTACAGATAGTGACACTGGTGTATTACACTCGAAATGCCTAATTGCTTGTACGCTAAAATGTTTACAAACAGTAGTAAATTTGATGGCACACTTGATTGTCACAAGTTTCCATGTTTTGATGTTTCAGAAAATGTTAAATCTTAACTTACGGTTACCAAAGACAAAAGTGAAGGCTTGTAGTGGGTTGTGAGACGATTGGATCCTGTTGCACTGGTCAAGTGGTAGCTGCTGCTTGCCGCATAAATATATACAACGAGGTAAATGAATCTGGAGGATTCATGTCAATTGGGTGCGCGCGTACCATGTATGGAGGGTCATGTGATGTGTTCCAGGGTGGTACTATACTGATATTTCTCTATAGCAGTTCGAGAACAGTGTTAGTGACTTCGTGAAAGATTGGTCGGTTCGGACATGGGAACTAACGGCATAAGAAGGTACTGGTACTTCAGGCCTACGAAATAGTGTTAATATGCTAACGTTCAACCTTATTCTCTTGAATGAAGGCAGGCTTTCTACATAATCTTACTTATTAATACAGCTCTAGGGGCAAGCTTTGTCTCATATGGCCTAACGTTATTACTACACGCTATAAGTGAATGTAGAAATGGGAAATGTGGGGAAATGTTTAGTTCAGTGCAACTACGGAATTCTCCATGGAACAGAGCCTAATGCTGCTCGACGGGAATATAGCTATCACATTAGGCTACAGGCACGGTTATTGCTAGGTAACGGGTGTCGTCTGCTGCCCTAAGCACGCAAACACATTTACGTACTAGTTGGATGAAATCATCATGCGTAATAGGGAGATTAGTGTATTAGTACCACCCTGGAACACATCACATGACCCTCCATACATGGTACGCGCGTACGCGCTTATTTACTGTGTGATAGTTTCTCCAGATTCATTTACCTCGTTGAATATATATATATAGGGTGGCATACTCCTATTAGAGTCTACAGTATATCCATCCGCGCTATTGTTCTCCTGTTTCAGGAAAAGTGCCAAAAAGCAGCAGGAGAACATCTTTTGTTGGACTGTTATCAAACATGTTCTGGTTTTTGTGGCTTTCATGTTGAAGAGCATGAATGGAAGTACAAAGCTCTATGTTGTGGTGCAAAAATTGGATCAATCATTGCAATTTTGAACCCCTTTAGGCCTGCCAGGAGCAGCGTACGAAAATTGTTTACTACCGAGTGAAGAGGTTTCTTTACAAGTGGCGAACACTTCACAGCAAAAAATCAGCGCAGTCATGGTACGGAAAACTGATGAACAATGAAAGGCCAACCTGTCAGCTATCCGGTGATGGGTAGCGTTTAGCTAGCGAGAACTTTTATCTATAGACTAAGAGACCACACTTCGAGTTTGTTAGCATCATATTTGATCTCTAGAGTAAGGCAAATATGTCACCAAAGCAGATCTAGTAGCCTATTGTTCGATACAGGTGACAGGCGCCTGCAGTGGAGTTGGGCCTCCCTGGTTCGAATCCCGGTGGAGGCTGCAAGTTTTTTCACTGTTCTGGATTTTTCAACTAACTACGATTTCAATTATATATATATCTATAACTATATATATATCTATAACTATATATATATCTATAACTATATATATATATATATATATATATATATATAGATATAGTTAAATATATAGATAGGCGTGACAAACTAAACTAGCTGGCCTACCTTATATTTAAAAAATCTCATTCTAGGACTGAATTTAAAAATATGTGATCATGTTTTTTTCCAATAAATCCTGGGACATGATGTTCATGTTAATTGCTTACCCCTTTCCACAATGTTGACATCATAGGTTAGTACAAACAAGGTACGTTTAAAGGGAGCGTGCACATTCTGAGAGCTGAAGTGTTTTGGTAGTCCTGTTTCAAGGTAAATGTCCAAACACTCAAGTCTATGAGTTCGTTCTGAACCATATTTGAAAAATATTTTCAATTGAAATAATTCGGTGGTATACTGCTGCCTTTCCAAAACATACTATCTTGGTTTGTAAAATCAGTTGCATAAATTACCAAAGATATTATTTTGGTAGTACACAAGTCATGTTGAGCAAGGGTCGTACTCTACTTGTAATTAATAATTAATAAATAAATATCATAAACTAAAGTGCTATTGTCATGAAATAAAACATGCTCAAGAGCACTGTACAAAAGAACCAATACCTGGAATATAAAATTACCAAACTTAAGAATACTTAAAAGTAATAGCAACAGCAAATAAGTACCATTGTAACAAATAAAATAAATACCATCATGCTCAATGTATCTAAACAGAAGAATTGTTCGATGTAGTTTACCTCTTCTTATCATGCCAAGTTGAGTTATAATCATATCAGCTTCGTCTTCGATACGGTGACACATCCGCAAAAAGGGACAATATCTCACCACACACGTCAAGAGAGTAATTAATTAGATCTGACCCGAGTACTGATATAAGTGACAGGATTCACAGAACCACTGGAACTACTAATGAGGTCTGAAGGCAGACTATTCCAATCCCTAATTGTATTTGTATTTATTTGTATCAGCAAAGTTATTATATAGTTATTATATAGATTTTGGCTGGAAATGCCTCCCAGATCGCTGGAAATGGCACTTCCCAGGCCTATAATAAGTTGCATCTTAGCATTTTCTCTTTTAAAATTACTAGCGATATCATAGAAACATTAAATTTAAAAAAGAAAAAGAAATATGCTCAAGGGGGGCGGTCCCCCTTCGGCCCCCCCCCCTTGGCTACGTGCCTGGAACTGACTAAACAAAGTGCACACCAATGTTTACTAAAAACGGAAATGTTTTGATGTTGTCCCAGTTGATGACATGTGACCAGAAATGTATCACCATAAAAAGCCTAACGCGAACTTGTGATATATCGTATCTGTACTGCCAAATGCGTTTTCGCCAGTCGTCGCAGTGGAAACCCGGAATGGCAGTCTGGGATTATGCGATAGAAATAATGCCAATGATTTCCCATCGTGTTCGGACTTTGAGGTCACCTTTTGTCTAAAATCATCTGGTGATGGTCTAACAATGGAACGTCCGAATGATGTGTTTTCTTTCCAGTCAAGACTTCCTATTTATGGTTCTCGTCTTAGTAGGTCCCTTCGTAGAACCTGCGTAGGTGAGACACTAACTTAGGCGATCGTGTACGGTACTTTACAAACAGTGCTAGTACTACTTGTACTAAATGGAGATGTTAGGCCCTAATATTAAGGCAAGGCATACTTTAATATTGTCTGTGATTGTATGTGATTATGAACCTTTGTGTTAATGTAGTGAAGGGCCTAACCAGTAGACCTACTGTAATTATGAAGCTCTCAGTACAGTGCACCTCACTCTTTCACAAAATGTATTATTGGGTGTAGTTTTACGGTATGTAGCACTAACTTACCACCCAGCAGTCTTTGCTGAGCTTATTTGTTAGTTTATTCTGATATTTTAAATATATCCATATGCTAGATAAGTATGTTGGTATAATAACCTCCCCCATGCCTTTCTCAACTTATACACCAATGTATTTATAAGCAACATGATTAATACAGTAGTTAGATGGAAAACTTCACTAACTCGCAGATACTAATTACTATACCGTGAACATTTAATTAATATACTACTGTAGTTACTACAGCAAACCTTGAATGAATACCACCACTAGCATTGCTACTTTGTCATCTCAAAATACATCTAAACCTATGCAAGTTTGGTCAAACTGCAGCTAAATCTAACAAGCCTTATAGGCAAGTGCCAATGTCTCCTTCCATCATGACTGTTTTAATATGACTACCGGTGAATTGCAAATTGATATATAATTTCTTCAAAGTTTTTAATTTCTTCATTTATGTGTCTTACAATATATTATTCCAGATTCGGTTGATTTTGTTCAGCGGTTGAGGCTAGAAAAGACATTGGATGTTCACCAAGGATGTGTAAGTACACACTCTTAAGTATAATAAACTGTATAATATAAAGCAGGGCGTACGTGGGAACATCATTGAACTTGCAGGCCACGGTGTAATTTTTCTATGTAATCAGTGCAAGTCAGCAACACTTAATGATACACCTTGAGACTTGAGTAGTCCCTTGACAAAATTTGTAACAGTATAGGCCCTATATGTACAACACTTGACCAATTACATGCCTGTACGTATTTCATGTTTTTTCCTCGCTATGAAGGTTCCCTGGACTGCGTTAATAGGGCTTTGAAAACTGGGACACAGTTAGCTTTGCAGTAGGATGGTATATAACGTAAATTCATGACAATGATGTTCTTTAGACGGATATTGTGGTATTGATGAATCTCGTTGATTTTGTTCAGTGGTTTAATTCTGTCATTCAGCTATGTGATTCCAACTATGGTTTAACCAAATTCTGCCATAAATAGAAACATCAGGCCCACTTACTTTTACACGTAAATCAAAAGAATTTTCCTTGTAAAAGTTTGGGAGTCAAACTGCTCATAGCAAGGAAAAATTTCCCTAAATTTGTGCAAAATAATTTGACAGAAATGTCTCAAAATACAAAATTGATGTTTCCTTGTTTCGCTGTGGCAAATTTTGGCCACGTCCGTTATTATTTAAAGGCTACGAACACGGCAACTGCAGTGTCTAACAGTGCAGCTAAATATGTATAGCATTGTATACGAAGTAAGGGGCCAATCTGTAGTTACCGTATACTGTACCAGCATGCTCACCACTTTGTATCCACATAGTTTATTTCTTAATAATTATACTGGTTCTCCAATAACATATAAATATATAAAACAAACACCTCATGGACAGAGATTTTAAGACAAATGTCTGGACACACAGTACATGCTCAAGTTAGCACATCGATCATAAAGACAAAAATGATAACTTTTCATACACAATTCACATAAATTGTAAGTGCTAGAAGGTTGTCCTTATTTGATATTCACAAGTTAGCAGTGCCGACCGTCGACTAAACAATACGGTCCTCTTTCCCTTTTGCGCCTCTCTATCTTAAAAGCAGGATTTTTTCCTATATTTTTTTTAATAATTTTAATATAATCAAGTTATCATCGATCCTGCATTCCTGTTGGTGTTTATAATTTATTATTAATATAATAATATTAATATTAAAATATTAATATTAATATAATTTATTATAAGTTATAACTTCTTTGTTCTAATGACAGGTCAATTCAATATCATGGAATGAGACTGGGTCAGTTATTCTTTCTGGATCTGACGATAAGAAACTCTGCATCACCGATCCATTTTCAAGGAAAGTCTTGGCTCGAGCCGTTTCTGGACATCGCTCCAACATTTTCAGCGCTCAATTTTTGCCTTTCACCCTAAATAACCAGGTTCAGTCACTTCCTTAACCTATACTTCTTTTGTTTTTGTGTAAATGGTGTATTATTTCGTAGCTACACATTGCTGTCTGTGAGTTTTTGGAATAACAGGATTCTGCTGTCAATCTTCTATAAAAAAGTAGAACTGTTTCTTTGTATTTTCTACTCTTCGACATAGGTATTTTGACCACCTGATTTTGATGTTTATACTAAATTCTTTTAGTCATTTTGGTATTGAATAGCTTGTGTTCATAAAGCCTGTCTCACCCAGTGGCCTGATGGGAAGGTAATTTTATGTTTATGACTGGGTTTGTTGTGTTGGTTTATTGGATATAGGGTAAATTGTATCATTTAGTCAAAAGTTGTTTTATTTATTCTTTCGGTTACAGATTGTTTCTTGTTCTGGTGATGGACAGATTTCATACACTATTGTTGACAGGGAAGATACCCATGGCACCAACATGTTTCTTTGCCACTATGGCACAACGTACGAGGTACGTACAATATGCAAGGGTGAAATATTTAGCAAATGAGATTTTCATACCACTTTCGACGATAAATGTCAGCATTGTTGTGTCTAGTAGTTTCACCTACATCTATGAACTGACTCGTTTTGCTCCGTTCTTAAGGATTCCCTTTTTCCTTTTTCAGGTAGCGACCGTCCCCGGAGATCCGCACACGTTCTTATCTTGCGGAGAAGATGGGTCAGTCCGATGGTTCGATCTGAGAGCTAAAACGAATTGTACCAAGGACAGGTGTAAAAGTGTAAGTCTGTAAATCACACAGAAATTTTTACAAATAATATCCTATAAAATTGTTTATTGTTGGAATAACTGTGATATTGTCTCTTGATATGACATGCCCATTCATGTATTTCTTCTTTCCTGTATATTTGCACTTCCACCTATGGGGAATGTTGCTTTGCTAGATCAGCTCCACAGCTCTGGAACAGTCTCCCCTTACATCTGAAAACAATCCAGCATGTGTCAACTTTCCAGAAAGAACTCAAGACGTTCTTATTCATGAATGCGTATCCATTTGTTTGATAACTGTTGTGTCCATTTTGGGTACTTTGCTTTTTTAACTGGATAAAAGCGCTTTACAAATTCTTATATTATTATTATTATATGGTTCGATTGTTTTTTATTTTATTTTTTTATTTGTTTTTTTAACGTAACAGGACATACTGATCAATTGTCGTAGAGCGGTGACAACGCTAGCTGTTAATCCCATGCAGCCGTATCATCTAGCAGTCGGATGCTCGGACAGTTCAGTCAGGGTCTTCGACAGAAGAGTTCTGGGGACGAGAGCACAAGGTATAACTGTATATCACAGGGACTTGCTAAGTACTGCAATGTCATTGGTGTATCCAGACCTACCCATTCCCCAAAATTTGAAAACATGGACTGAGATATCATTTAAGAAAAAAGGAACAAGAGATTGGTGCCCAAAATTGATATTTAAGAAGAACATTTTGGCCGAAAATGCCTCCCAGATCGCTGGAAATGGCACTTCGCCCGCCCCCCCCCCCCCTTGGCTACACGCCTGATCTTCACCATCATATGTACAAAGTGCTACGAGGATGTGGTTACAGTATGACCTACCGAAGCAGAAATTTATCAGCCATCTTGTTAAGCAGTCAACTTCAGCCACCTTTTTAATTGTCTATCTGTGTAGCAATTAGTGTAATTAAGAAAAAAAATCCGTGGATCTCATTAAAGAGATCAATTTCTGCAGATATGACTGAAGTGAAAATTGCAGTCATATTGAATACCATTTTGATAACTAATCAGTTGATAATTTTTTATATTTTGCATTAACTAAATAGTGGAAATAATGTTTTGTTTACTGATCTAAACTATAAAGAAAACTCAAGATTTTACAAATAAAATATGCAGTTTGCTATTCAATACCAGATTTTATCATGTCTTTTCAGCAATATTTATCATTCAATTTGGTAGAAGGAATTTCGCTTAGAGTACTGTTAGTAACTTTTCAACATAGATTTAGAATTGTATATAACTTGGGGAAAATATCGGTGGGTAAAGACAAGCAGATGCAGCCAACACTTAAAATGCATACCAGGTGTGAGGGGTAGAACAAATTGAGAACATAAATATGATTTTATGTATGAGGATCAGAAATGAAAATAGTTTTGCACCCTTAAAGGAGTTAAACACCTGATCTCCATCCATTATATTACCATTCTTCCCCTCCCCTCCCCCCGTCCTCCCCTCCCCACCCCCAAAAAAAGCCTTTTTACATAAAGAAATATCGTGCAATGATTTTTCCTTCCTTCATGTTTTGTCAATAATACAGTGTTCTTGTTCAATCAATCACAGGTAGTTGTTACTCAGGGAGGGGAATCCAAGCGATGTTCTGCAGACTCTGTCCCCCTCACATGAAGAAGAAGTACAGTCGTCCGACCTCGTTGAATTACGACAGGGATGGAGAAGAGATCCTCGTGAGCTACTCGACAGATTATATATACTGCTTTAACCTCAGAGACGAAGATGAAGAACGTAAAAGTGCAATAGAAGTGGGAGAAGGTGCTCCTGAGGCCAGGAGTAAAGAGGTGGGTCAAATAGTTGAGAATGGGGGGCAGGGGCAAGGGTGGGAGGATCGGTGGAAGAGGATTAAATCCAGAGGAGCATGAACTTAGAGGAGCAGTGGGAGGTGTGCATATATCATGGAACTTTATTCTATTAACAAAGAAAATTTCAGCTCAATCTACCCCAATTTAAAATGGTCACTTATAGTTTACCAAAAATGAGTAAGAAAGGGGAAAACATGAAAGAAATAAAAAAATCAGGAAAATTTTGTGATAAATTGGGACTTTTTAAATTGTTCACATAGGTCACTCCCTCTGCATTGCTCTTTCTTCTCCTCCCCTGATCAGTAACCACCTCCCATGATCAATAATATCTTCCCCTGATCAATAACCTCATCTCCTGATCAATAACCTCTCCCCTGATCATCTCAGATAGCATATTTGGCAATGATTTACGATTGATCAAAGGCAACAGTTTTGCTTTTGAAAGTGTGGGGTTGTCCACAGGTACCATAGTGTGGTGACTTAAAAACACAAAACAAAGATTCTCATTAATATGTACAGCTCTGTTTCTTCCCTTTGTTTGTTAGGTTGTTGTTGTTATAGTTTCTTTGTAAAAGAAACAGCATTAAAAAATACAATCTTCCACTATTGCAGGGAGGAGATTCAGTGAATCCGGTAAAGAGACTCCGTCTCCGTGGCGATTGGTCGGACACTGGCCCTAAGGCTAGACCTCGAAGTGAGAGATCTGGAGGTAGGCTGTCAATCTTTGATTGGTAGATTGTTACTACTGCTAAATGGGGGGGCGCAAAGGTCATAATTTTGCTTTTCATACTTTTAGGGAAGTGTCAGGTATTTGATAGAAACACAAAATTTTTCAGGATTAAATGGACACCAAATGCCCCAGTTTAGGGAGTCTATGTATCTTGTGGGATCAAATCCAGTCTAAGAACGATTCCCATCCAATCTGCATAACAAAACAAAAGAAAATCAGCCAATGATCTTTCACTAATTGGGTATGCTTTGGCTTTAGTATCCTACTGGCTCAGATTTAAGAATAGTGAGGTATTAGTCTTCTTCATCCCTACCAGTGTTTCCCTCTGGCTGTTGTAGAAAGTTAATTAAGAACCTCTGCCCCAGGATAATTAAACCTGATTGAATTGAGAGGAGGCCGGGGGATGGGCAGGGGGGGGTGGGACAAAGTAAGACAGTCCTTCAAGGAGAAACTGCTGCTTTTGCAGAAATAACTTCTGTATTGCCTTGATTCTTACATACTAGAAGGTCAGGTGTTGTTGAACCGCATTCATGTGTGAGGCCTGTCCTGTCAATGTTAAGTGTTGATGCTTACATCAGAGCATTGTATCTTTGCTTCTGTATGGCACTAAAAACATCTCTGTTTTCATGATATTGCAGCAAAGTACAAAACAAAGTATGTAGTGTCCATATTTATATCCCTGATGAGAATTGTTTTAATACATTTCCTTGCATAGCAGACTGCATTTAATGTAATTTGATATTAGAGAAATAAGGACATGTTTGATGCTCTTCTATGAAACCCTTGGCATGTCGTGATGCGGCACCTTTTCAAATTTTTCCGCAGAAGAGGACCCTCCACCAAGAATTTCCATCGTCCAGAGAATGTCAGAAATGTTGTCTCGTTGGCTGGAAGACACTACTCCGCAACATGCTCGCAGTACAAGAGAGGAAACGCGCAGACTCTCCGTACCAGACCACCGGTCCGAGGGTCAACAAGGGGTGGGCAGCCCACGGTCTACAGACTACGGAACATTGGGGGTATCCTCCAGGAGTCAGGAGGAGCGGGTCGAAGATGCTGCAATCGATGACGAAGACAGATCAGGAGGAGAGAACAATGAGGATAACCCGACAAGTCCTTCCAGACAGGCTTCCGCCAGGTCAGTTATCGGATAGAAAGCAGATTTGGCTGTCTATAGCAATATGAGATATGATATAAAATTAAATATGAAATATGTGATTCAGATTGCAGAGTTATTTGACTGTATTCCAGCTGCCATAAAGCCAGAAACAGTAATATGCAGATCTAAGGGGAATGAAAATAGAAGAAATAGTTTTTTTATATTTTGTTTTCTATTCTTCCAGTTCTAAGGAGAGGCTTGAAGGAGACAGCAGTCCTAAAGTTCTGCAATCAGAAGATTCACAGACAACTGCTCACGTTCAGCAACGCGAAGATAGACACAGAGGTGACTCATCGAGGGATGTCGGCCCGCCCTCTGACGTTGAGACAACGGGAGAGGCGGTCGAAAGTACGACGGGAAAGACTTCAGACACAGTAGTAGACTTTAAAGAAAAGAAGCGAAAAAAGAGCGAAGACGAAGTAACGGATCATAGGACGAGCTCGAAGGGCTCCCAGGGGCAACAGGGTGCAAGTAGGGAAGTAAATGAAATAAAGAAAAGTAGGAAATCATCGAGGGAAGGAAGATCTTCCGAGGAGGGACAATCCTTCAGAGAAGGTGAATCTTCTAAGGATAGAGGACTTTCTGAGCGAGAGAAGGAACCACCAGTGAAAGAGGGGGAGTCTTCATGGGGTAGGGGGTCATCGAGGAGAGGAACGTTGTCCGGGGAGGGGAAGTCACCAAAGGGAGAGAGGTTATCTGGGGTTAAGACTTCTGAGGAGGTGCAATCACCGGTAAAAGGTGCCTCGTGCGGTGAAAACGAGCCGTTCGGAGAGATGCAATCACCTGGCGATGGGCAGTCAGTGAAGGAAGGGAGTGATAATTCTGACGACGCAGAGGTAGGGTTGAGTGACATCGAGATGGAGGAAGAAGAGAGAGAAGAGACAGACGACAAAAGTAACGACAAGGAAAGAAACGACAGCAAAGGCCGAGATGAGAGATGCGACACTCCATTGGCTCTGAAAGAAAGGCAGGAGGACTGGAACCCAAAGGTATCTAGAAAAAAGAAAATGTCTTCTGGCTTGGGGATGAAAGATTTGTGCAACAAATAATTCAAATTGCACAATTGGGGATGTGGCTTGAACTTTTGGTGCTGCTGTACTCATTAAAGGTTGCATTGTGAGAGAATATTAGCACTGTTAATGTGGCATATTTCAATAGAAAGGATACATTTGATTGCTGGTAATGTTTCGATAGCTGTTCCAGTTTCCAAGATAGTCACCTTTATAATATTTGAGGCAATTAAAGAACTTAAAAGATTTTTGGGGGGGATTCAGGTTTGTGTCACATCCGAGGAACTGACGCAATGCTCGGTGTGTCAAACTTTGTCCAGTCACATTGGGCTGACGAACATCTCATGTTAAGGGATGTTTTTTCAAAAATTAAAAGTGGTTTAGAAAATGCAACTGTGACTGATCGCAGTTGTTTTTCGAAACATATAGCGCAATAAAAATTAAGTTTTGGGCCTTCTTTCATTCACTTTTAGATTGTCATCATTTTATCACCCAGACACAATTCTGGTTTACTTCAAACCCACTCTGAATCTCTTAGTCAGTTTTCTAACAGGCAATCTGTGTCTCACAAGTACCACCTCTTATAGGTCTTGTCATGCTCACAAAGTTATCCCTAAAGTAATATCTGCTATTCCCTTGTAGGATCGAACTACCAAGCAGTTCGCTGACCCGTCCACCAGAAGACGGAAGGTCAGCGTTAGCGGCATCCCAGGTCAAGAACCAGATGCGGTACCCTCCAGTTCAGGGTAAGTAGCTAATCTTTGGTCTTCTGGTACCACCGTTCAAAATTTGCCCTTCATCGTCGTTTTGAAACTTTAAATTTGTGGTGCAGTTCCTTGCAGTGGTTCTCCTCGGAGATCCATGTCGATACTTTCCTAAGCCAGTCATGTATGTCGTGTATGTCTAAGGCCTAAAATCACCTTATATATGATTACTGGTGAATGATGGTTCAACTTCACAGATCTACTGACAGTTAGTAAAGAATTTACAGCAGACACAAACACATTGATGAAAACTTGTGATACACTCTGTGACAGGGAGGAAGTTTACTCTTCCTCTGATTCCACAAGAAATTTTAAAAAAATCAGCGAGTAATGTTTTTTTCCTTTCAAGCTCTCGACCCACCGTAAAAAAAATAATAACTTGGCGACTCATATTTGGATGGTGACAGATAGTTTGGGAAGCATGGTTGAAGGTCTGCATAGATGCAACGATCGTCAAAACTCCTTTGAAATCTTGTGTGCAACTTTTAAGTTTCTCATATCAAACATGGCAGGAATCGTTATCATATCTCGCGGGGTTTTTATTGTTGGTTTGTAAAGGGTCAAGTGGTATGCCAACTACTCAACACTTAATCAACATAAATCAACTGAATTTCATTAAGCCATTCAGCACCATAAATATCCAACAGGTCTTTCAATCTTGCTTTGTACCATGCAGGCAAGGCCAGTCTTCCGCAGACACCCAGAGATCTCAGACTCGAGCCGAGGAATCTGTCTCAGATATACGGTCTCGATTTGAATCTGGAAATGTCAGACCTGCCTCTCGCCCACGTCCGAGAAGAGTCAGCCCATCCAGGAGGATCCCTCACTTCAGGAGAGAAGTCCTAGTGTGAGCATTGTATAGTGATTTAACACTTATTAGTTTTAAAGGTCATCTGTGTTGTTTCTCAAATATGCTAGAAAAGTCTTTTAATGGTCGTTTAGACTCAGATGCCCATACCAGTCATTTTTTTAAGGGGGTGAGAAATGGGTGGGAGGGGGCAGCAGTTGCCACCTGTAAACATGTTCCCTGCCTGAGATATTTTAGTGTCAAATTTAATCAGCTTTTTGAGTTGCTTCAATTTATCAATTTAAGTCATATCATACTTGGTTTGTCAAATTTTCATTCAAATCAATAAAGTAAAAGTTAAGAAATATGCTGTTACTTGTGTTTTAATACTTCAATGAAAAAATGTCCTGCCAGCAAAATCATGGGAATTAAATAAATTTATTCATAAAATTATAAATTATCTGAGAAAGAATTTACAGTGTCAAAATATCCACAGCAGTACGTTTGGAAATATTTGAGACTTTATTAGCTTAGACAAATCAATTCTATATTTCATGTTTGTCTTTATTTAGTTCCTTCTTTTTTTTTAAATTCTTACTCGTAATGCAGATGAGATTTTAATTATTTCACATTTGTTGTTTGTTTAATTTCTTCTCTTTCCCGTTATGTAGATGAGGTTTGAAATATTTCCCATTTTCTCTTTCAATTTCTTCTTAATACCGGCAATGCAGATAAGATTTGAATTATTTAACATTTATTGTTTGTTTAATATCTTTGTTACTCTCACAGGTCATATAGATGAGATTTGATTCACGTTTCTCTTTCAATTTCTTTTTTCTTCTTCTTACCAGCAATGCAGATGAGATGGATATCAGTGACACCGATAGCGACTTTGACAGCGATGATGATCTTGTCTTGAGAAGACCCAGAAGATCTTCATCATCGACAGATGAGAGGCGAGTATGATGCACAGTATGACGACCTGTCTGACAATCTCTCAGCCGTTAACAATAATTATAATCATTTATTTTATAAAGCGTAAAATCCACAAAAGTGCTCTAAAACGCTAACAGTTAAAAAAATATATGACACATAATATGTAGTAAAACTGCAGAATAAAATACAGTATAGATGAGTATGAAGAATAAAAAGCATGCACGTTTGAGTGTGTTGGAGTACTGCACATGAATAGAGTTGAATACACAGTTTATATATTGCAGTAATGCTGTCTAAATAGGTAGGTTTTCAGCTTTGACTTGAATGTTGTTAGACTAGAAACAGTTCTGAGTTCAGCTGGCAGCTCATTCCAGAGGCGTGGCCCAGCCACGCAAAATGCTCTGTTTCCATAGCTGTTTGTCTTGATAATCGCCACCTTCAGACGACTCTGACCAGCATGTGCTACATCTTACACTGCCAATGTGTAGTTATAACAGGCTTTGCAAATGTTCGTCAAGTATGTTTTGCATCTGGGCTAAAAACCAGAAGGTTGCAGCAACACAGTCCAAACAGCTTTTATACCAAACCTAATCATGTAGATTTGAGAAGTGACAGGCCAAATGACCACTTGATGGTGGTCCAAAGGCTGTATTTCAGTTTCAAAAGTTTTGATGGGATGTACAAAGAAACCAAAACCCCACTCTTCAAACTTTACATTGATGTATGTAGACAACTGAGTTTGCTGTTTGTCCTACCTTTATAAATTGTATTAAAGATATTAAGGTGATTGTCGGTCCCTTTGAATAACCTGCCAGTGTATTAAACTTAAACATCAGTAGGTTATCATCACATAACTAATGATCATTTCTTCTGACCTGTGAATTCCTTTATTAAAACATTGTGATCATGTCCTAAGATATACCCTTGCTTGAAGCCAATAAATGTAAATATGGAATATGTACATCGTATACATATCATTTTACATCAGCAATTTAATAATACTTAAAAGAATGATGTACTAATATATTTTATTTCTGTTGTGTTGTCATAGTTGTCTTTCAATATATTTGTAATATTTTCTCGTATCATCTACCTTGGAATATCTTGAAAAGTACATTTTTGCAAGTCTTTTATAGTCTTTTATAGAGATGCCTTTCTCATTTAATAATTTCCTGACTGTTGCCAACAGCAGGGAAATTATATCACGGGCCACTTTTTTGAAATCTTTATTTACACTTACTATATCATGAAAATTAGAATACATTATTCTTTCTTCCATTTTGCCTGGACCCTCTTCTTGACCCTAGGCCTCCCCCCGACCAGTCGACTTGTCAAGCCTGACTGTTGCATAATTTTCTTTTTTTTCCAGTCGGGATCACGAGGCGGCCCTGAGGGAAGGTGCGGCAGCCTCCAAGTCATCTAGATTGAAAGAATTGTTTAAGAACCACAGGATGAGGAAAGAAAAAGAAGAAGAAGAAATGTTACGGAATGTCAAATCTCCAAAGATTAAAATGGTCTATAAAGGCCACCGTAACTCTAGAACAATGGTTAGTTTACTGTCAGGATCTTAATACAAATATTGATGCTTGTCGATATTCCGTATTTGGAGGGTAGGGGATCTGGAGAAAGTAAATTAGAGGACACTGATAGTATTCAAAGTGGTGCAGAATATGATTTTATTCAAACCATTTGATATACAGTTTATACATATACAGTTTATCCATATACAGTTATTATTATGATATGCAGTGACCACTCGGCTGGGAAGTGGGAGATGGAGTGAGTTGAAACACCACTACATGAAACAGAATATGATAGCAAGTGTTCTCAACAAAAGATAAACTTACGATATATACGTACATAGGTGTATAGGTATATGTGGCTTTGTCCCTGGAGCAGGGATTCATTGTAATCATTCACATATAGCAAAGCTAAGATTGTCGATTTAGTAAAGCTGAAGAACGAATAAACTAAGCTAAGATGGTTCATTTTAGCAAACTAAGATCGTCCATTTTCTATAGCAAAGTGAAGAACAGCGTTTATTGCAAACCTGAGATCATTCATTCATGCATTTACATCCAAATTTGAAAGTTATGGATATTCCCTCAATGTCTGTTTCACCGACAGATCAAGGAAGCTACATTTTGGGGCAGCAATCATGTACTCAGTGGTTCAGACTGTGGTCATGTATTCATCTGGGACAGACATACAGGGAAACTGGTGATGTTACTAGAGGGAGACAGACATGTTGTTAATTGTATTCAACCTCATCCAACTGAGCCCAGTAAGTACCACAATCAAGGAATCAGTTATTTCATTCAGGCCGGACAACTACCGCCAGAAATGAACACGACTTTAACCGTCGTAAACCATGAAAGAGTATCATGGATGTCTCAGGCAGTGTGCTGTGTGCCTGTAGGCTACGATGGATTTAGATTTGTCAGTTTTATATCATGTCGGCTCCAGTCTGCAAACACTGTACATGCAGTTTTTTTCTGATCGTAGGTCCGCAGTTTGCCTGTAATGTAACCGATGACACACAAATAAATTTGCATGTGACCTAACAACTTGAGTACTGGTAGTTAACTGAGAACAGCCAACTTTGGTATTCTCATCAGTGTGTCACTCAGTGTGTGGGGGGTTAGTTGTAAGACATTGGCAGGGGGAGGGGGGCGTCTTCACGACTATGGAAAACTAGGTCACAGTGATGGGGTTAATTCAAGTTGAATTCAGTCACTGCAGTGCACAGGACGGCTTACTTAAGAAAAAATAAATACGGTCAAAATTGTGTGATGTTTGATGTCTTTCAAACTAAGCAAATCTTTTTTTTCCTGTCTTGGGTAGCTATTCCTGACTGTCAAATGACAGAAGACTTGATTAAACTAAATTAATGTGGATCATTTCCACCAGTCTGAAGAATTTATGCTTTAATAATAAAGTTCACAAACTCCCGTCATCGTAGGCAATTTATTGTGAGATTTATTCTTTAACATAAAATTGACAATCGTCGTTGCATATCATCTTGGTGTTTTTGTATTTGACATTCGCCAGTCTTAGCCACCAGTGGGATCGACTACGATATCAAGATATGGGGCCCGTTGGCTGACGAGCCTCGGTTGCCTTCCGGTGCGGAGGAGGTGATCAGGATCAACGAACTGATGCTTGAAGAGACCAGAGATACCATTACTATCCCGCCGTCCTTCATGCTGCGAATGCTGGCCTCGTTGAATCACCTCAGGACAGGTGCGCATTAGTATGGATACAATGATATCATAATAATAATAATAATTAATAATTAACAGTTCTTATATAGCCCAACTTACAATAAAGTCTTGTCACGCTGTACTTAACCCTAGTCATCGGTAACTTGTCACACCTAAACACCAAAGTGTGCACAATTCAATCAATCTCTCTCTTGGGGCACCACAGTGCACCACAGCCATATGTCACCTGGGGGACTTCCCATAGGGTGCAGCCACAAACTGGCACACGCAACTATATTTACAAGTCACCTCGCAAGTCCCCATTTATACACCTGGGTGAAGAGAGGCAATGGAGATAAAGTGCCTTGCCCAAGGACACAACACAATGATCTGGCCAGGGCTCGAACCTGTAATCCTTAGATCACAAGTCCACTGCCTTCACCACTTGACCAAAACGCCCTCCTGTTGATCATGTGGATCTAAGAATAAGTGTAGGGAAGGGACAAGGAGAGGGAATAGGGGGAGGCTGTGCAGGTGAGAGGGAGTGGTTGAGAGGGGTCTGTGAAGGAGGGGGTTTGACATATATCCATGGCTCCTGCTATTTAGTCAAATGACGTTTGAAAGTTTTGAGAGTGATTTTTAATGCATTATTTTATTCAAATCTTTGTTCAAATCTATAAACAGGATAAAAGATGTTGTTATTGATCTTTCATATATGTATATATGTAGAAATTATATTGATTACCCCATTTTTTCATTATACTTTATTACAGATTCCAGGGCCACTGGAGAAGCACCTGACAGTGATAGTTCAGAAGGATAAACCCTCAAAAAAAAAGCAAAACGAGACAACTCTGCTTCTGCTGCATCAAACATCTTAAGGCATCTTTTCCGTACCAGCAAACCTTGTGTCAGCATTGCATATATTATAACCATTTGGTCGCTACTGTGGTGTAACATTGTGTATAACCCCTTACTGTCAGAGGTATTCCAAGCCTGCCTATTGGCTGTTTTAGTGAGAGGAAGCAAACAGATTTTACAATTGTGTCAATGAAATTCCGGCTGCAGTGAAGTGATATTGTTTTGTAATTTTGTATGGAAAATTGCTTTTTTCATATATTGAGGTTGATGCTGAAGTTCATCTTATGTTAGAACAGGATTTGTATATGAGAGGTGGAACAGATGAGGACGAAATTGAAGAAAAAGAGAAATGCAATTCCTATAACATTACCTGTGTGTTTAAAAGTTTGTTTCAAAGAGACCCACCCACAACTACCCCCCCCCTTCTCTCACCCTGGCCAAAGAAAATATTTGAAATGAATACACAAACATTTCAGTTAAATAGTGGAAAAAAATGGGTTTTGTCTTTGCATTCTGTACTTTGTATCATGAAGTGAGCAATACACATTGATGGCTGACATGTTCTTATGTGATAATGTGTATGAAAAATTTAAACTGAAAAGTTCATTTTTTTTAAAATAATTTATGTTTGCATTCTTTTCTTTGCTTAAATTCTTCCTTTCGTTCTTCCTTCTCTTTGTTGCTGTTGTTATTCATGGTAACTTTCTTGTCCCAATCGCAGTCACTAAAAATTTTTCCAAGGATTGTTCTCAGAACGAGTAAGTTTTTAAAAGTGTTTTAGTTTATTGTAAAACGTTCATCAGGATGGTTATAATATTTTTCATTTTCATAATATTTTGTGCAATAAGTTATTTATCTAAACTTGAATATTAGACCCATGATGAAGGAATCAGTGACTGAAGAAAGTGGACGACACCCACTGGACCCACCCAGCCGATAATTTAATGTTTAAATTTTGCGTAGCAGTATTTCAGTCTCCGAATTCCGTCGATTATAAAATACTTTGGTTCGTGTTTAAAAAAAAAAAAACTTCTACCCATCTACGGAATCCTATAGCATTTGCTATTCCATTCTATACCAGATTAAATATTCGCTACCACCCGTTTCCCAAACTTGCCAAACTATTTCAGTGAGTTATTATTATTTGCTCACTATCTGCAGGGCCTGATTATTGCACTTTCAAAGTTCACTGATATATTATAGCGAATGCTAAACCTATGCATTATGATAATCAGGGTGTCAGCCAGTATCACATTTTTCTGTTACCACAGAAGGAGATATTACAAAGATAAAAAGTAACCGTATATATGCAAAGAATCAAGTTGAGATTTTTCTCATTTTTTTTGGTATATTGGTATTTTTTTGAAAGGTCTTCCTCTGACATTTGTTTTGTATCAAGGGTGGAATCAGGTTTGATCGATAGATCGATGTATACTTTGTTTCATTTCAAGTTGGCTTCTGTCCAGCCCAACTTATACTTTCCCCGCCCCCACCCTCCCCTATAACATCCCTGGCATGTTTTCCGCTAGAAAGAAAAAATCAAATAAGAAGGATGGACAAGTGGATAACTTGGTAGACTACACTACTGGTAGAAATCTCATTCTATACCAAAAAAAGAAACAAATTAAATTACAAATTCTTAGCTTTTTCGAAGGGTAAGAAATGAAGCTGATGTTTAGTTTAGACTAAATTACTATTACAGATGTGTTACAGTATACTGCTGTACAATAATAACAAAGAGGACAGGGCAATCCATGGAGTTGCAGACTTCATCTTCTCCATGACGGAAGTGATTGTTGGGTCGCTTCTGAATGCTGCATCTGGTTGCTATCTTCAAATTTGTCCCATTCTCTACATATCTTGTGGGTTAATGACTTCCATATTAGTATCGAAATCACAGATCTGGCTTCATATCTGGTTTAATCTGGCCATATCAAGCCTTTATATGGCCATATCAAGCCAGATATAACTTGATATACAGATATATCAGACAAAAAAGTTTCATCTGGCCATATAAAGCCAGATATAACTTGATGTACAGTTATTCCAGATATACAGATAAAGTTTTATCTGACTGTATCAAGCCATAAATAACTGGACATGTAGTCAATCCAGATGTACAGATAAAGTTTTATCTGGCCATATAAAGCCAGATATAACTGGATATGTAGTCAATCCAGATATGCAGATAAAGTTTTATCTGGCCATATAAAGCCAGATATAACTTGATATACAGTTATTCCAGACAAATAAAGTAAGGAAGAACATATATCGCCCTCCTGGAAGCAAATATATTAAATAAAAAATAGCACAACGCAATTTAGTATCAACATCTACAGGACCACAGAAGAATAAAGAACTCAACCATCAAGTATTATTTTTAAGTGTACTAGTGCCAACGCGCGATGCCAGTTTAAGTAATATGATTTACCTGGGCCCAAATATGGTGGTTGTTGGTTTTATGTCTCTGGCTTTACTAGTGGTGAAACAAAATCTTTAAGGATCCAAATATAATCTGAATTTGAATTATACTGCCTGCAGCCTATACTCAAACCCTAAAAACAAACATCAGCTTCATTTATTTCAATAAAACAATATATACCAGGGGCGGATCCAGGATTTTGAGAAAGGGGGGGCCGACATCCAGATGGTAGCACTTTAGTGATCTGCGTCCTGGGGGGAGGGGTCTAGGGGGAGGGGTTGTCCCCCTCCCCCTTGGAAATTTTTGGTTAATTGTGAGTGCTTAGATGCAAAATGGTGAAACATTTCGCCAAAAACTAGAAAAACCAGATACGTTGCAGACACGCTTTTTTGTGCACATATTTTTTCTCGATAGACACATATTTAACAACGCTCAACAGTGCATGTACAATGGATACACTATTGTTGCGTCGATTCGTTTTTTCTTTTGCGCGAAAATTATGACACCAGATTCACCCCAAGAAAAAACATAAAACAAGATATATTCAATGAGATAATTATGATATACTTATTAATGAAAGGGGGGTGTAGGCGGTTTTACACTATCTAACGCAACGTAGTCGCCAAGAACCTGAAGTATTTTTAAGGGAGGGCCCGATAATAAGCGGAAACGGATCACCGACCGAAAAAAATATCGGAATTTGTGGACTATTTCTTGCTTCCTATTGTAAAACAAAGCACCTATGTGAAAGACACAAATCACATTCTGAAAATTGTGGAAGCCACCCCGTTACCAAAAGCAGTAGTACTTGCTACACTCGATGTCGTCGCCATGTATACCAATACTCCCCAAGAGGAGGCATTAGATATATGTCAAGAAGTCTATGAAAAGGCGGAAAAAAGCGAATATGGAATAAATAAAATATCTTCCATATCCATGCGCAAACTAATTGAACTTATTTATAACAAGAAACTGTTTCGAGTTCAATAACCAATTCTATCTACAAAAGATCGGTTGCGCCATGGGTAGCCAAGCCTCTCCGGAAATCTGTGATATCGTCATGCATAGACTGGAAAACCAGATTTTACCGACAGATAATAAAATCTTAAAATGGCTCCGCTATAGAGATGAAATTCTATTGCTTTACGACGGTTCACCTCAGGAACTTGAACAACTAGTGAACAGGTTGAATGAAATTCACCGCTTCTTAAAGTTTACGGTAGAAATATTACACACCGAGGTAACATACCTAGATTTGAAAATCTTCAAAGGTCCAAGGTTTGAAACCAATGGGTTATTAGACACCAAAGTCTACACCAAACCCACGGAAACCTTCCAATACCTCGACAGAAACTCTGCACACCCACTTGCCACTTTTAAAGGCTTCATCAAAGGGGAAGTATTACGATACGCACGTCTCTGTAACAATGAGCCTGATTTCTTACAGAAAACGAATGCGTTCACAGAGAAACTGGGGGGGGGGGGTGTGGAAGATTTGATTTGCCGACGGATCTGGAAGTGGTGACTGAAATGGGGGAGGGATCTAAGGGGAGGGGGTGTCCCCCTCCCCTTTGGAAAATTTTTAGTTTTGAAACGTCCTTAGATGCAATCTGGTGCATATTTTAAGTCAAATTTGGCACCGTAGAATTTCCATTTCGATATTATTTTTATGGCAGTCGGCAGAAGAAGAATTAATTGGGACCAATAATCGAACTGCGTTTTCTCTTTCACCGATCGTTGAAATAGTGAAACTTCGTGATGAAAATGTTCAGAAAACTTTCCGGTAATGAGAAATAACAACATTCATTGACAGTGGGGTAGGAAGGTACTTTTGAGTGGGGGGGGGGGGCTGAAGACTGATGGCCGGCCTGGGGGAGGGGTCTAAGGGGAGGGGGTGTCCCCCTCCCCTTTGGATTTTTTTTGCATTTCCAGGTGGCCTCAAATGCAATTTGGTGCGATATAGCACAATTCAACCCACCCACTCCATTTTGTATATAATTTTGCATTTTCACCTGGCCTTAGATGCAATTTGGTGCTCCAAATGAGATTTTTTCTCATTTGGAAATGAAAAAGGGGTTTTCTGACTTGCGAAGCGGGGGGGGGGGGCGAATGATACTTCCGCCCCTCCACATTTTTCTCCGGGGGGCTGGCGCCCCCAGCCCCCCGGTTCCTACGCCCTTGTTCATTGATATACAAGCGAGAAACGTTAACAATTGTGTACAATTCGTGAGCCGTGTCCTTAAGTTTTCCACGGAGAACGAATGACATCTGCGATGACGTCATTCTGAACAGAGGATAATAACAACACGTTGTCACACGATAGCACGACTCATGGGCTGCGGCCTATACGGAAGCCTTTAATTCCATTTCTTTCACTGAGTTGCCGGCGATTCTGGCACTCGTCTAGCTGAGCCTGGCTACAGTAGCTATACTGACGGCCGTGACATTATCAGTTATTTGCCGAGAGGTTTCTTGCAGGCGTCGGGTGATTGGATTGCTCGCTACGCCCCTGCATGCGGAATTATCCAAACTGTTTCCAAAAGAACCGATTCTAGCCTACAAAAAGGGCCCAAAATCTCAAAGATTTACTTGTTAACTCAAGGTTTCATACTAACGAAGAATCAGCTGACTCTCAAGGTTCACACGAAGCTCTTTTAGATGCTCTTATAGCTGCACTATGAGTCCATAAAAAATCGTGCACAGAAAATAGATGCATTTTGAGAACGATACGCCCAGGCCGAATATAAAATATTCAAAGGCTACTACTAATGAAGCTCCTCCTATAAAGTTTGAGAGCAGGAACCGGTCTAGTTGGTCATAACAACCTACACTAGTCTCTCCTACTATTAACAGTACACTCAATTCACCTAATAGGTGCAATTATATTTCACCACGAGGAGCATGCTATAAGTTAATGTTCCTCGGGCCCTCCCTTAAAAATACTTCAGGTTCTTGGCGACTACGTTGTGTTAGTGTAAAACCGCCAACACCCCCTTTCATTCAGATAATTATGATATACTTGCTAACTGTGCATTGATTTTCCCTGACAGTAATAGTCAGCATTATAGTACTGAGCCGTATCTAATTAATACGTGATGTCGCGTAGGCCTGATAATTGCCTCAGTTTCAAATTTGGAATAAAAACGATCGCGTTTCAGGGAAGAGCAGGTGGATATATATTAGGCTTTTCTTTCACCAAGTTATGCCTATTAGGAATTTGAAGTACTCCCACATAAAAAATAAAAAAAACGCAACTGATTTCCAAAAAGGGGGGGCCGGGGCCGGGTCGGCCCCCCCTGGATCCGCCCCTGTATACATTTGATAGGCAATCCAATTTCAAATGTTTGCTATATATCAGCCATTGTTGTTCGATTTCATTTCAATAAAAAAAATAATATTACACAGGATTTGCAGCCAGACATGAACATGTTGCTGGTATACAGTCACCCGTATTTGAAATATTGTATATAGTTTTGCTTAAAGACAAAAGGACCAAATGAAGCGTATCTAATTGCTGTAAATGTTTACGAACCATATCTGAAATTCACATAAGGGAATCCTTGGTTATATATATATATATATATCCAACAGCTCATGGCATTTCGATTAGTTCGAACTAGTTATCTAGTTGGCAGATAAATGTATCATGATGGCAAGAACATATTTGATCTTATTGGGGCAAGCATTTCTAACTTTATGGACCTGCTGGGCGGATGGTCCATCTGTTAGAATCGATAACCTGCTTCATGTTAATTGGAATCTCACCGTCGGACTATTTAAGACGGATCAACGCTTAGTGGAATCTTTCTTAGCACGAAGATTTCAAGATGAAGATAATGGTAAGTCTGATTTTTCTTGATAAGACATAACAAAAAAGATATTCAATTACAAGCAACTATATTATACTTAGGCCTACTTAAAATGTAAACAGATGACATCATATGGGCGTCCTAAAATAAAATTAGGGTTAATCGGTTTAATTTTGATGTTTAACCGGTTAAATTGTTAAGTTTGTTTAGCGTAACCGGTTAACAGGTTAATTCTTTGGACGGTTATCCGGTTATAGAAAATCGAATGCCCCCCACCCACCCCCTCCCGGATGTTTGTCATTCTGCGGGTGTCCATGGATGACATTTTGCAGATAAGTTAGTTGATAATGATAAGTTATTTGGTAATTTATTTAATCACATTATTTGATAAGTTTGATTTTTGTGTTAAGATTGTGATAATTAAGTGTTATGAGTGTGATTAGATTGAAATTTGATAATGTATATATGTTAATGATATGTTATTTGGTAATGATAAGTTATTTGGTAATGGTATAATGTATTTGAAAAGAAAAAGATTGAGGGAAACGGTGCTTATATAGGCCAATTTGATTACGGTGGTGACCACAACGCTGGTAAGTTCTATATGTGCAATCGCCCTAACCTAGCTATACAATAGACTGAACAGCACTATAACGAAAGGTGCAATAGCTAGAACTTTGTTATTACATTTTGGGTTCCGCCTTCTATACTCGACTGGAGGGCAACCGGTACTGGGTGGAGTGGGTAATGATATCCCATATAGTCAAGGCTAT